>NC_134402.1:73783763-74084388 GCF_038048845.1 Mixophyes fleayi
AACGGGCCTCTGATTATCTGTGTCTAAAGTCTGACATATATTGGCTCGCATTGGAGTTTCCGGGCCAGGCCGAACCCAGCGCTATCACCAATGGTGCTATGTTAAAGAAAAACTGGTCAGAGCGCAAGTGGCTGAGCTTTCTAAAATTTTAAAGAAATGGCTGCAGCCTGAGGAGAATTCGCCTTCTCGGATTATTGAAGTTCTGGCGATAGATCACTGCATCCGGGAGCTGAACCGCGATTTGCAAAGGTGGGTTCTGCAATCAGATCCACAAACTTATGAAGACCTTGCCACCGTGGTGGAAAGGTTTTGTGCGCTACAGCAAATGACTAAAGAACCTGCATTTGTGCCAAAGCCGCTGCCACGCCAAAAGCCAGGTTTGACAATCCTTGCTACAGGGCCCAATGGCAAAACTGCTACGGACAGAGAGCCAGGTGCAAAGCTATCTAATCTGAAGTGTTTTGAATGTGGTGAGCTAGGCCACTTTAAGGCAGAGTGTCCTAAACTACCGGAACCCATGGACTGTTCCGTGGCACATATTGGGCCTGCTTTTCCAAGCTGTTTTACCATGGGTCCCACATCAGGAAGTCCTTGTTTGTTCCGGGTGACTGTGCTAATCAACCAGAACCTTGTTCTGGCCCTTGTTGACTCGGGGAGTGAACTCTCATTGGTTTCCTGCTCTGCCTTACCCGAAACCATAACTTCTCGGTTTCCCAAGGTGAAGGTTCTTTGCGTACATGGCACGACATAGGAGTATGAAAGAACAATACTACCAGTCACACTCAAAGACAAAACTGTTATGGTGGTAGCTGCCATAGCACCTAAACTCCCATATCCACTCATTTTGGGGCCACTCATCCCACTATTTAATTATTTAATGATGTCCTCGGTGAGCGGAGACGGCCAGACATGCCGGCAACTGATGCAACAGTCGAAAGCCCGGTCTTAAAGGAACCGCCTAAAGATCCACAACATCTGGACATCGATCTTTGGGAACCGCCAAACCGGAATGCCATCCTGGGAGTCACAGCAGGAGTTCCACAAAAGCATCCACCTGCGGGGAAACATGGACAGTCCAAACTAGCATTGGTCGGTGATGTCGCAGATGAGCACACCCCGCCTGTCAGTGAGGATACGGACTGGTCAGCAATACCAATTTTGTTTCCTCTGCAGGACTTTGCTCGAGACCAACTTAATGATGCCACTTTGGAACATGCCTTTAAAAGTGTGACTGAGGTAAATGGGTTGGGCGAAAGCTGCCCAGCCTGCAGAAGGTATACCATATTTTATTGTTAAAAATAATTTCCTGTATAGAGTTGCTAATGTGCAGGGGGAAAAAGTAGAACAATTAATGGTTCCTCAGGTCCATGTAACCCTAGTGTTAAAAGCAGCACACACACATGCCTGTGGGGGACACCTAGGGGAGGATAAAACACGGGAACGAGTTGGTTTTACTGGCCCGGGGTACACATGGCAGTGATAAAGTATTGCCGGTCCTGTCCCATTTGTCAGAGAACCTGTCCTAAACCCTTGTACAGGGCACCTCTCATTCCAATACAAATAGTACAAGTTCCCTTTCAACGGATAGCTATGGACCTTGTGGGGCCACTGGAAAAATCCGCACGTGGGCACCAATATATACTAGTGGTGCTTGACTATGCAACCAGGTATCCAGAGGCAATTCCCCTACGAAACATAAAGTCCAGCACCATAGCTAGAGAACTTGTATTGATGTTTACACGCTTCGGAATACCCAAAGAAATTCTCGCAGATCAGAGTACTCCATTCATGTCTAAACTGATGAAGGACACATGCCAGTTGCTAGGGGTTAAGGCGCTTCACACCTCTGTATACCATCCACAAACAGATGGCTTGGTGGAACGCTTTAACCGCACTTTAAAGCACATGCTCAGGAAAGCAGTGGCTCAAGAGAAAAAAGATTGGGACACTCTTATTCCCTATTTGATGTTTGCCATCCGTGAGGTACCTCAAGCTTCAACAGGGTTTAGTCACTTTGAGTTATTGTTTGGGAGACAGCCCAGTGGTATCTTGGATATGTTAAAAGAAGGGTTTGAGCAGCAAGGTCCCAGGGAGCCAAATCTGGTACAATTTGTGTCACAAATGTATGAGAGGCTAGGAAAGATAGGGCCCATTGTGCAGCAACATGTAAAAGAGGCTCAGGAACGACAGAGAAAAAGTTATGATAAAAGTGCGGTTGTTCGATCTTTCAAGCCTGAGGACAAGGTCCTAGTCCTGGTTCCCACCCAGGAAAGCAAACTTTTCGCCCATTGGCAGGGTCCATATGAAGTTCTAGAGGCTGTCGGTCCTGTCAATTACAGAGTCCGCCAGTTAGGTAGGAGAAGGGAGGAGCAAATATACCATGTTAACCTCCTTAAACCTTGGCATGATGAGGAAACCTCTCCTCAGGTAGTGAGTACTGCCGTTGAAAAGTCTGAAGTGTCCATAGAGCCAGCTTTGTCCATTCAGCAGAGACAACAGACTGAAGAAATGATTCGCCGGAACAGGGATGTCTTCTCTTCCATTCCTGGGCGCACTACCTTAATCGAACACGACATTGTCACTGCGCCAGGAGTCATTGTAAGGCAAAAGCCGTATCGTATTCCCGAAGCCAGACGGGTGGACGTGAGAAAGGAGGTTGAGAAGATGCTCCAGTTAGATGTGATTGAAGAGTCCACTAGTAAGTGGAATAGTCCCATTGTGCTTGTCCCGAAACCCAATGGGACAATTAGGTTGTGCAATGACTTTAGGCGCCTAAACAGTATGTCGCAGTTTGATGCCTATCCAATGCCACGTGTGGATGAACTAGTGGAAAATCTTGCTGGTAGCAATTATTTGACAACCCTTGATCTAACAAAGGGTTATTGGCAAGTTCCCCTGACTTCCACGGCCAAGCCAAAGACTGCATGTTCCACCCCTGATGGTCTCTATCAATATAAAGTCCTACCCTTTGGATTGCATGGGGCACCTGCCACCTTCCACAGGGCCATGAATAAATTGCTACGACCTCACACAGCCGCTTACCTGGACGATATAGTGATTTATACCCCAGACTGGGGATTACATTTAGCCAAAGTTGAGGCGGTCTTAGCTTCATTAAGGTCAGCAGGATTAACAGCTAACCCAGGGAAATATGCCATAGCCATGAGAGAAGCCAAATATTTGGAGTACCATGTTGGTCGAGGGCATGTCAAACCACAGCTAGGCAAAATGAAGGCAATCAAAAATTGAGCAAGACCAGAGAAAAAGTCACAGTTAAGAACCTTTTTAGGCTTAGTAGGTTACTACAGGCGGTTTGTAAGCCACTTCGCCACTAGAGCTGCTCCACTAACGGACATGTTAAAAAAAAAAGTTGTCCAGATAGATTAACCTGGTCTGACTCTGCAGAAACCGCCTGGTCTGATCTTTGGTTAGCTCTTTGTTCCTCCCCAGTTCTACAAGCACCGGATTTTACCCGGAGGTTCTTCCTCCAAACTGATGCTTCTGGTGTTGGCTTAGGTGCAGTCCTGTCACAGGAGAAGAATGGAGTAGAAAATCCTGTCCTGTACCTAAGCCGTAAGTTGCTTCCAAGGGAACAAAAATATGCCACTGTGGAGAAAGAATGTCTCGCCATAAAATGGGCTACAGAAGCTATTATCTCCTAGGCAGAGAGTTCACCTTAATAACAGACCATGCACCATTGAGATGGATGCAGAACAATCGGGAGGTAAATGCCAAAGTAACCCGCTGGATCTTGGCACTGCAACCTTTCAAGTTCTCAGTAGAACATAGACCCGGGATTCTACACAAAAATGCAGATGCATTGTCACGAAAATATGCGCTCCTCGCGAAGTCCACGTCCCCCTACTTGGAGACGCTAGGGGGAGGGATATGTAACAAAAGGAGGCATTTAGCTGGCAATATGCAGAGAAAGCAGGGAAGTAGAGTAAAACATTTGTGCAGTAATGCACCTAGATTGAATGTAAAGACCTATGTATGAAAAGCAATAGTTTAAATTTGGTTTAACTTACATGACTTGAAATCCTTCCTCTCAGCAAACAGACAGGGTGTGTCTGTTTGAATTACAGAGCCAGTGATGGGCGTTTCCTTTTAAAGAGAAGGTGGGTGTGTCACCTGTCCATCAAGCTAAGGCTGGGGGAGGAGTATCAGGTATAAAAGCTTGTTTGTATCATTTGTGCACAGAGACCAACGCTGCTTGAGCTGGCTGGTCCTGAGAGAGAGCTGGACTATGTATAGCTAGTGTTTAGGGTCTCCATGATTGCTGTGCAAGTATACGGTGTCAAAACGTTTACCATCCTGACAATAAAGCACCATAAAAAGGAAGAAGTTGTTCGCGTGTGCTTCTGCAGTAGCGGGCTTTTGCCACAGTATGTATATGTGTGTATATATATATATATATATATATAATGTGAACTCACCAATAATCCTAGAATGCAAGTTGCCTTATATAAATAGATGCAAAAAAGATCCCCACTTATAAATATGCTGTTCATTCACTATATTTGAGCCAAGTTCCTCCAGTGGTCTTGATCATTGTCTCTGACCGTGATTAAGCAAGTTTTTTGAGAGAGCCACAGGGACATAAAGTTTACATTTGTAGCCCTCTGGAAGCAGACAGACACAGATGTAACCTTTATATCTGTGTCTCTCGACATTTTAATTAGGTTTTTATATCTGCTATTGCTGTCAGAAACTTGCCTTCTAGATCTGTCTCAGAGTGAGCAGTATTTTATTCAATAAGAGCCTGAAATCCTCAGATACCAGAACTTTAGCTGTGACCACAGTCCCATACATTGAGCCTGATTCACCAAGGCACGTATCTGCCGATTTTGAGCATATTGTACGCAAAATGACTCTGCATGCCAGAACTGGGACATAGGGCAGTAACCGCAGCCCTTTCTGCTGCATCTTCAAACGCAAAGGACACTTACTACATCCTACAATTTCGGGGAGTCAATGGCCGGGGAAGGGGTGTTCGACCATAGTCATTCTACAGTAAGGGCGTGCCAAATTCAAATGCAAGCAGCCATGTCAGATTCAAGCTCTGGCCATCTCAGAATGCTGTAACTGTGTTATCATTAGTGCCTATATTATTAACAGGTGACATTAATTCAATAAATTTTGTGCGTTTTTGAACAAACGCAGGTTGCGCTCAGAAAACGTGCCTTGATGACTCGGGCCCATTGATTCTAAATTTTATTCATCCAAGTCAGTGACTCAGGATGAATGATGAACTTTGGACAGACATAATACAGCAAGAATCAGAGTTTTTCTGACTTCCCGAGAAAGGTAAAACTACACAAGTCACCCTCTATATCATCTATCCATTTTATTTAGGTTTAAACACAGAGAAATTAAAAACTTTTTCACATTTCCTGAAAAAGATTGACTGCCGGGAGATTGTGCCTTTGCTGCTGAAGTCCAATGAGTTACTGCTGCTGTCACTATTAACAGCATATGGTGGATGCTGTGAGTGCATTTAATTGGAGAATCTCTTTAAGGTGGACACATATTAAGCTGCATAAAAAAAACTTTTTTTACCTATTTAACAGTTTTGAAATTGAACTTTACATATATTTGGGACTTGAACTGTCTTTTGTATATTTATGGAGATGATTATTTCTAATTGAACAACACAGATTGATTCAAGATATCCTATTAATCTCACTGCAGCTACAAACAATAAATTTTGGAGACTTGCACTTTTGAGAGTGAGTTTATCTCCCAGTTACACTTTTGTGCAGACCTTCTGCCATATAAGTGTCTCTCCTAACAAAACATGCTATTATTATGTATTGATGTTTTAAATAACATTTGTTTTTAATTTAATTAAGTTAGTTTCTAAACAAGATATATTTTTTTGTGTGTTTTGTACTCTGTCGCTGATCATTTTTCTATTGTTCTCGTAAGAGAAAATGCATCTAGTGATGCAGTTATATCCTCTTTAGAAGTACATACCTGCAGACAGGGTTGGTGATATCATTAGGTGAATTAAGGCGGTTGCCTAAAATTGAGACATACACACAAAAAAGCCCCAGCACACAGCTGTGAACCAGTAAAAGAGCTGCAATTCTATTGGTAAATAAAATGCAGGAGTCTCAGCTACATACATTTGCAAATGTATGATAAGCCACCTGCCACGTTAAGGGGCTCCAGATAATAGGGTGGTCCTAACTCTAAACAATAGTCCCTATATTGGGTCACATATTCATGTGTTTTTAAATTGAGAGCTAACTTTCCTGGCGGTACCACAGGAGCCTCCAATATGGCAATAGAAGGGCCAGTACTCTCAGACAGCTCTCATTTCTGTATTCTTGGTTGCCTAGAATGCCAACATGTTAGGAGCACCTAAAACACTCAGTAATTTAAAATGTCACTCATTTAGTGTTTTAATTTTTACCTGTGGCTCTACTGCACTAAGCACAGGCAAACCTAGGAATGGAGAAAAGGGCTATGTTTAATAATTTAAATCAACCTGTGCTTGCACTGCACCAGTGGCAGAACTACCGTGGGTGCATGAGGTGCGGCCAGCTATGGGGCTTGCTGGTGAGGGGACCCAGCAATGCTGCTTCACCCTCCTGGTGTGATGCCCTACACTTATTCTGATGCACCTGCACCCTGCCTCTTCTCACCAGTGCATGTGCTGAGTGGCGCATGCACAGTAGAGCCCCCTCGCTTTGCACCTTTGAAAGGAGAGCGGGTCCTTGGAGGCTAGCGCAGCACTGCCTGTTTGTAAAAATGATCCAGTCAAAACAATCCCAGTTACCATATGGATGATATAGTTGTTCTTCACTTTTTGACCTTATGCAGACTACTTATTTCACTCGTATTCATCCCTCAATAGTAGCTACTTCATCTGGCCAGCTATATACTTCAATAGTCTTGACAGCAAGGCATCTGGTCTTTGGCTGGTGCCACAGCAGCAAATTTGGTGTGTGTATATATATATATATATATATATATATAATATATAATCGACCTTCAAGATTTTTAATAGAATTAAGGTGGTCGGAACAGGTACAGATTGTTCCACTGTTTGGACAAATTGCATTATTTTTAAATCTTTCTGGACACTTAGTTTTTGTGTATGGAAGAAATGTTAATGCAAATTAACTATTTGGTGCAGCATTGCATTCTGCCCTTATAATTGATTCCAGCAGCTTCTTCCGTCAGTGCCCAAGCTTTCTCTTTCTGACTGGTTTAGTGGATGCCTCTTGTAGAAGTATTGTAATATCAATCAAAATGATCTCTGGACTGTTCTGTTTTTTCACTACTTAGATTTACGCACTTCCACCAACTCCTCTTGTGTTGTGCACCAATTGTTTCTGTAATTAGTGATAGGATGTAATTACCAACATATACCTGTAAGTATAGCTGAATTATAGAGGTGAAGTTGGTCATTTTTGTAACTACCACCTTGTCATTTCGTCTGCTGGTGGAGGCACCACAGGGTAACTTGTGCATCAAAATTACCAGCCGAGTGACTGAACCTTGCTCCTGTATAGCTGATTTAGCTACAGATAAGATGGATTACTGTTTGCTCTTACTCTCAAATGTCAAACAATTTTCCAACATTTCTTTTAACATCTGTTTAACTGCTTGATTTGAGGAAGGTGGAATGTGCAAATACCATTCTTGGACTGGGAGTGCACCTCCTGTTGGTTGGGTTCCCTCATATTGCCTCCTAAGACTTGATGTTGTGAAGATTATTGGTTGTTCAGATTGTGCTGTGGGGTCTACATGCAGGTAGTCATTATGTAATATCACTGCCTGTCTTCCTAGTAATTCCATGATGCATTTGTGTGTGTTACTTGTGACTGAGCTTCATGTGACATATATGTGGGCTGCAGCAAATGTACTCTGCCACTGGGTCAGTCCATCCCTCTGCTCTCTCTGGCTCCTGCGCAAACACAGATTGGCCACCACCCCATAGCGCATCTGGGGTGTGTCCAGGTGCTGCTGTGCAACTGCGCACGTGCCAGGATAGGAAAAACTACATCACCCAGCAAGCTCCACTGCTCTTCCTGGGAGATGCTAGAGGAGGAGTTAAGCCAGCCTGGTGTATATGCCTGCTCAAAGGGAGAGAAAAAGGTGCCCAAATAAGGGGGTCGAGTCAAAGTGTGTGAGGAGAAAACTGAGATTTAAGTGGATGAAGAAGGAGCTGAGGAAGGAAGATACTGAGTTTGTGAAAGGAGAGAGAACAGAACTAAAGCAGAGAGAGACAGCAACAAAACAGTGAAGAGAGAAAGAACCGAAGTCTGGAGCTGCCATTTGGAACAGAATGGAAAACAGCAGCCATTAAAGGAGAGTTCAAACAAGGAGCTTTGAAGTGGAGGAATTCCAGATAAGTATAGCTGGTTATTGTACTTGGTTAGGCATAGTTTGGGGGAGTCCTGAAGATGTGGATTTGTGTTATGCCATTTTGCTAGTACAGGACTGAGCTATTTTTTGCAAGGAAATAGAGATTAGGGAGTGAGGGTGGTTATGTTTGAGAGACTGAGTTTGGCTTGTTTCAAGTGATATAAATGTTTGCTGAGCTAACAGATTGCTTAGTGCTTGTGGTCCTGGAAGAGAAGCTATGTGTCAAGAGTTGGGTGGAAGCACTGTTCTGAATAAGAGGTGAGAGGAAATCTTACACTCTTGCCACCCTCCTAGAAAGACCTGGATAGGGGTGTTCATCAATCACACCCAGAGGTTTTACCACACATGAGATATGGCGTGATTGGTTAGCTAGTTTAGCTAGTCTCGGCAGCAATTTTACCCTTACCAATATTTGAGCCACAGTGACTTTGGCATTCATCAGATTCAAATACTCTGCTCTATTACAACTGTGGCATTCAGTATCCAATCTGAAAAGGCACAATCACTTGTTGCCAAGCAGAAATTTGAAAAGTTAGATTGGAAGTTGGCCTTACCAGTCTAAAGGCCCCTCTGCAATTTTATCATAATTTTTGATGTTGGTTAAGCCTATTAAGAAGGCTCCCTGTGCTTTGAACCCACTGGCTTTTGCTAATTGTGTAAAGAGACTGTAAATATACATATATCTATTTTTTTATATAAAATAACGGAACATTGTTTTCAGTTTTGCATAAGTTATTCTGAAATCGTGGAGGCACAGAGTACCCTCAGCTGCCTCAGGCAGACCAGCTAGGCTGAGTGGGCAAAAACAGTTACAGATATGCCTGGTATCCTCACAGATGCACATTATAAAGACTTAATACAAAATGATCCTAGAGCAATTTATCCTCCATCATTGCACACATCTCTTGACCATCCTTCTTTTGAAGGTGACATAGCACTTCTTGAAGGATATTTGCAAATTGAGATATTATTTCACTAACTTTAGAATGAGAAACTGCTGCAGATGATGTGTCACAAAAGATATTTTATATAATCCCAGTGTTCCTTTCTGGCTTTAATAGAATTGAGTTTTGGCATAGTTTTCTAAAGATTTTAAGGACAGTTCAACCTGGACATCTTTAGAGATCTGGTGCAGCCGTGTCACAATGTTATGAATAAGGGAGCGGAACTTTGAGAAGTATTAAAAACTTTTTTTTTTTGAATGACTTTAAACTAGGCTCCATTATTTACTGGCGTTGACACAAAGGGAAAATATGATTACCAATTACTCCTCCTCACAGTTGATCAACATTGTCTTAAATAAAGTTTCTACCATTTTCTTTATGTCGACAATTGTGAATATGTCCAAAGAGTGATTATTATTAATATTATTGTAATTATTCATCTTTCCTTAGTTGTTTTGTTATTTTCTTAACAATCCAGGTACAAATCTCAGTCAATAATATAACACCGTTAATCTCGGTATTTCAGGTTGAATAATTTTATTGTCTTTTTGACACTCTTTTATTAAATAGTAACATGCTGGTTAAATTCCATTTTAAGTTGTCTTAGTTAAGAAACAAATAATTTGGCTAACAGAAAGTATACACTTCAAGGAGCTTCAGGGAAAGATTGTACTGGGTGATGGACCCGGACATAACGGGCCATCTGTGACAGGATTCATTGAGGTTAACTCAGACAAACGTTTCATGAGAGATACCATTCATTGATGCTGACTTGCAGCTGCGCACTGTCACATCAGCTGAGAGACATCTGATGTAATGACACTGTACACACAGCAGGCTCAATGAGAACTATGGTGGACATAGTTGCCACTACAATAGGATGCTGGAAGTGTCAGGTGAAAGGCAAGGACCAATAGAGTATACTATTATTGACCACACCTGTTAACTGTTGAACTGAGGTGTTTCAATCAGACCCGTTGTCAGAGATGTATAAAACCAAGCACCTAGCCATGCAGTCTTCATTTGCAAACATTTATAATACAAAATGGGTCATTCTGAAGAGCTCAGTGACTTCAAGCGTGGTACTGTGATAGGATGCTACCTATGCAATAAGACGGTTCGTTAAATTTCATCCCTGCTGGATAAACTGCAAGTGATATTATTAGAAAGTAGAATCATTTAGAAAGGAGTCAACGACTGCTAAGATGCATGGTGCGGAAAAATCGCCAACGCTCTGCTGATTCCATAGATGAAGAGTTCCGAACTTACACTGGCGGTAATTTAAGAACAAAAACTGTGCGGCGGGAGCTTAATGAAATGGGTTTCCATGGCCAAGCAGCTGCATGCAAGCCTCACATCACCAAAACCAATGCCAAGCGTCGGATGGAGTGGTGTAAAGCACACAGACACTGGAATGTGGAGCAGTGGAAACATGTTCTGTGGAGTGACAAATCACACTATTCTGGCAGTCAGATGGGTGTGTCTGGGTTAGATGGATGCCGAGAGAACGTCACATTCCAGACTGTATTATGTCAACTGTGAACTGGGAAGTTTGATGGAGGAGGGATAATGGTATGGGACTGTTTTTCATGGTTTTGGGCTAGGTCCCTTATCTCTAGTGAAGGATAATCTTATTGCTTCAGCATACCAAGTCATTTTGGACAATGCTATGCTTCCAACTTTGTGGCAACAGTTTTGGGAAGGTCCTTTTCTCTTCCAACATGACTGTGCCCCAGTGCACAAAGCAAGGACTACAAAGACATGGCTTGATGAGTTTCGTGTGGAAGAACTCGACTGGCCTGCACAGAGCCCTCACCTCAACCCCATCGAACACCTTTGGGTTGAAATGTAACGGAGATTGCGAGCCAGGGCTTCTCGTCCAACATCAGTGTTATAGTGTGCGCACATACATATGTCAACATATTTTATGTAACTACAGAATTTCAGAATATTACTTCACTTATGTTATGCACTTTTGCTTCATTTGGCAACAGCTATTTTTTTTCAACATCTGCAAAAAAAAACCTCTTATGTTAGCCAAATACAAAGCGTATCAAATTAAATCCTTTTAAGCTGCCATGGTAGTAAACTCTTTTCTGCATGCATTAGAGAATTTCAAATACTACTGTAATTCAGGGTTAAAAGAAAATCCAATAAAAATTTGAAAAATACTTCAGATTTTCCTTAGCTTTTACTTTTCAGACTGTCAAATTATGAATCACATCATAAAAATTAATCCAGCATTTTGAAATTGATTTGCTCTGGGCAGATTTTCAGAATTTACTCTGTCTAGTGACAGCACGACATACAGAGAAGCTTATGCTGTCTAGTACAAGTTTGTTTACGTCCCCTAAACCAGAGTTGCTTTAAGCAATGTTTAACCCTTGCACAACTTTCCTAATGAATGTACCCAGAATATATTGCATTCAGCTTTTCCATATCAGATTATATTTATTCTGTAAACTTACCGTATATACTCGAGTATAAGTCGACCCGAATATAAGCCGAGGCACCTAATTTTACTACATAAAACTGGGAAAACTTATTGACTCGAGTATAAGCCTAGGTTGGAAAAGAGCGCTAATTTAAAAACCTAAATAAAAATGATAGGTTCAATCTATGAAATCATTTTTAGCTAAACCATAAATAACAGTAGATGACAAGGAACATTCATAAATGATTATAAAATCATTGGCATTGGGTACAACCTAACCTAAATAAAGGGGTATATAAGGGGTAGGGATATAAATGTATGAACATGGTGGCTGTATTGTTTGTTCATTATGTAATTGCACTGTAAATTAAAAAAAAAAAGGAGAGAGAGAGAGAGAGATATTTTTTTTTTTTCACTTACCCGGCAGTGGAACGCATATGCGTTCCAACAACAGGAAGTTCGGCATTTGGAACGCAAGTTTGCGTTCCAAATGCCGAACTTCCTGTGTTGGAACGCATATGCAGAAGTTGAAGCCGAGGGACCGGACACCAGGTAAGTTCACCCGTGTATAAGCCGAGTGGCCTTTTTCAGCATACAAAAGTATGCTGAAAAACTCGGCTTATACACGAGTATATACGGTAAGTAACATTAGTACTGTTTGATACTTCTGTGTATATAGACAACCCTCCATAAAGGAAACTAATAGAGTACAGCCATACCACAATACAACATTAAACTCTATTGAGCTACAAAACAAATTATTATAAATAATAAAAATGTGTGAGTTAAAAACTGTCCACAGTACCTTATAGTGTATGTGTGGGCTGTTATAATGAAATAAAGGAGTGCAATAAATCATACAACTACCATATCATCGTGATCTTAATTAGGTAATTAAATCAATACACCAAAAGAGATAGGCATAAAGCCAGCTGAAGATGCAATTTTGCACTTGGTGATGTGGGGATTTCAAATGTGCAGATAAATTTAGATTTGGAAGGAGGCGTGTCCTAGCCCAACTCTAAATCACAATGTAAAAATAAAGCTGCCCAGTATTTGTGTACTACCTGCTAAAGCAGGCAGCAATTCTCATGTATGCAAAATAACAAAAACAGTATTTGCAGCGCTTGAATCGCAATATGGTTTGCCCAATGTAAGAAAACCAAACTTTATCAAACAGTAACTCTTAATACTGTAGAGTGAAGGGTGAATCATTCATTATACATATGTCATACACATATGAGGAGGTATAGGCACCTGGTATAGGCACCTAACAAAAACAGCCTGCACAGATAGATTTAATTAAGAAATTAATTTAAAGTAATGAAAATAATAGCCTAAGTGCAAAATTCAGTAAAGAAAAGGTGTACCCAGTGTGTAGTAGAACAGACTATACTAACTATACCACATACCTGCCTACTTTTGGCAAGTTGTATCCGGGAGAGGGGCGTGTCCGGAGGGCGGGAGGGGGCGGGGTGCGGCCAATCGCATCATTTTGGCCTCTCTCCCCTGCAACAAGTGTTCCGTTTTGTCGCGCGCGGGGGGGGGGGGCAATTGCGGGATGCGGGAGACTTGCCAGCTCTCCAGGAGTCCGTGAGACCGACCCGAATTTCGAGATTCTCCCGGACATTCCGGGAGAGTTGGCAAGTATGCTATACCACAGGAGGAGTACAGTACATTATGCTGCATATTGTTTAGTCCTTTACTGTGGTGAAGTGGTTCTGGCAGCATGTTATACATAAAGGTTTATTTATCAACCACAAAAAAGTGCAGACTTACAAAGCTTTCTTACTCACACAAGTGCGCCTAACTGTCCACTAGCACATTATACATTAAGTGAAACTTTTCATGCTCTTTTTGGAATAAACCACAAAAATCCACCTGGCCTACATTTGCAGGTTGGCGTATACCCTAGGTTCCCAAACTGTGCGCCGCGGCTCCCAGGGGTGCCACGGCGCTGTCACAGGGGTGCCGTGGCCAGGAAGAAGAAGAAAAAAAAAAAAAAAACTTGCCAATCAGGCGGCGCCTGGTACCCAGCAACCTCCTCCCTCCTCGCTTCAGTGAGAGGCGGCAGGAAAGAGGATGCTGGGTCCCGGGCGCTGCCGGATTGGTAAGTTTTTCTTTTTTTTTTTTGCTTGTTTTTTTTTTGTTTTTCTTCCTGTCCACGGCGGGATACAGAGGAGGCAGAGCGAGGGGGCACAGCACGGATGCAGAGGGGGCAAAGCGAGGGGGCACATCGCGGATGCAGAGGGGACAGAAAGGATGCAGAGGGGGAAGAGCGAGGGGACACAGCGCGGATGCAGAGGGGGCAGAAAGGATGCAGAGGGGGAAGAGCGAGGGGGCACAGCGCGGATGCAGAGGGGGCAGAGCGAGGGGGGCACAGCGCGGATGCAGGGGGGGCACAAAGGATGCAGAGGGGGCAGAGCGTGGATGCAGATAGGGCTGAAAGGATGCAGAGTGTGGATGCAGAGGGGCACAGAGTGTGTGGATGCAGAGGGGCATAGTGTGTGTGAATGCAGGGGGCACAGTGTGTGTTAGCTGTAAATCAGGGTTATCCAACCCGCGGCCCGCGGGCCGCATGCGGCCCAGCACGCCTGTAAATGTGGCCCAGAAAGAGTTTTGGTTGTGGCAAGGGGGCAGCACTGTTAGGGGAAAAAAAATCCTGCAAAAAAAAGAAAAGAAAATACTTACCTTGCGGTCACGTCAGCTGGTACTCCGGCTCCCTCCCTTGTCTCCTCCTCCGTGCGGTGCTCGCAGTGAATGTCGGGCGTGATGTCATCACGCCCAACATCCATTGCGGAGCGCAGCATAGAGGAGTCACCCGCGCGAGAAGAACAATCAGCAGCACAGAATTGGAGAAAAGAAGAGAAGAGGACAGGAGAACAAGCCGATTAAAAGGTAAGTTAAGGGGAATTTTTTTTATTATTTCAAGGGACGCTGACCAGTGAATAAAAGTCACCTGGTCCTGGAGCATCATGGACCTTATCTCCCTGCTACATACTTCTACTTGTAATACTAATGGGGCATTATATATTATTCTCTTTGGCCCATTATAAGTTGTTATCCCTTAACTAACATAGTGGTGTAATTAGCAAAACAGGTCACAATTTGGGGTGACAGTGATGTATATGTCAGGTACCGCAGACCTGGGCACCCTGATATACAATGCCTGGCTTAAATGCACTTTATTGATATTGCATCGAAACAATACAAAAAGTGATTATAGTATAATAACTAGAGAGGATTTTTTGAACAAGGCGATTGAAAGGTAAGTATAGGTGATTAGAAAAAAAAGTGTTTTATATATAATATATATATATATATATATATATATATATATCTATATCACTTTTTTTCTCATATATATATGTTAACTATGTTTTCTATGGTTTTTTGGATGATCAGCTATCGTTATTGTTAGTGTATCTTATGTGCGGCCCAAACCAACTTGTCGTCTTCCAATGTGGCCCAGGGAAGCTAAAAGGTTGGACACCCCTGCTGTAAATAATTCTTTGACAGAAATATAATTGAAAAAAATATACATAAATAAATTCTTTTCCCTTGGATTTATGTGTATTATTATTTATTTCCATACAACTAAATAAGTATCTCTGTCTTGACCTAAATACTTATTACGTTTTTTTGACTGCTTATAAAACGGGACTGCTCGATAAATATTTTGGAGGAGTGCCTTGAAAAAATTATGGAGACTCTAAGGGTGCCGCAAACTGCAAAAGTTTGGGAACCACTGACGTATACTATTATTATGTGCTTAGTGAGAGCATTAAGATCATCAAGTCCACGCTGCTACTACTTTGGTAACACTAATTGAAACTATTACATTTTTGTCTTAAAATAATGCTATTTATACTTGTTTATGCCTTATATTGCTTCTTCATCTAACTGCAACATGCAGGTGCAAAATGGATTAATCCTCAATTATGGCCTAAATTATTTATAATAGTAAATTGGCATCAGCACTTTATTAGATGTGTTACTTTTGAGTGTTTGAAGAATTTTATTATATTGGTTGAAGTGCACCTAGATGGTGGAATTTACATCCTATTGAACGTATAGGGATGATTTGTGGCATTTTACAAATAACTAATGATGATAGAGATGATATCCTGCTGCAAATGTTGATGTAGCTGCTAGGCTACACATTGTAATGTTCTGACCTCTCCTGACATGCTTTTGCAGGCAAGCTGTCTGATGTAGCTTAAAGTGATATGCTTGACAAGGCAGCTACGTTTGATTGGATTACTTCTCACCTTCTAGTAGATGGGTTAGAAGTTTTCATGCACTGGTCACTTCTAGTGCTCCCAGGGCGGGAGATGGGATCCCAGTTTAAACAAAATATTGTTCCATTATTAAGTTTATATGAACCAAAAAAATGTTACACCAGCTTGAGAACCACATATCGTTCCAAAGGGAAAATACTCCTATAGTGTGATTTTTTTTTTAAATGGACATTATTAGTAGAGATTAAAGGTCTCATGTAGAATTGGACGCAAACTGTCTTTTGAGGAAATAATACGCTTTTATGTGCAAGCCCACAAAGCACTATTTATGTTTGTGGCCATATGTAGACTTAGTTGTATCTTGCACTTACGACTGCTTGCAGCCCCTTACGATTAAAAGAGATGGAATGAGGAAGCAGGGTGGGTGTATTGGAACGTTGAAGCAAAAACGACTAAGGTAGACTGAGACTGGGAAACTTTCGGGTGCTCGATCACTGGTGTAAATTCTGAAATGCTAGTGATGAAAATCAGCTTAGGTGCGTCTGGCTCAATATTCTCACGTAAGGAAAAATAGGTTAAAAAAGAGGAAAATCCAAGGTCACTGAGCGATCATTGGTGCTCAAACAGAAGAGCTGTTATAGAGTCTTTAATCCATTGCACTCTTTATAATTCACACTGCTCCATCAGGTGTATGAGAAAAGACAATATAGCAACAGGGCACTGTATGTGATAAATTAATATTAAAGTTGGAAAGTGAACAAAATGTTCACATTGATCAAGGTGATCTTGAATGTAACATGTCTTATTTTCAATCTTCATGAAATGTTCCTCTACCATGTCCTGCTTGTCCTATGCGAGGATAAAAATTCTTCTAGCACTTACCCATTTTTATGAGGCCAAGAAATATAACAAAAAAAATGTTCATCCAAGTCCCCAGTTGATTTAAAAGAACCTTAGAATTGAGCTCATGCAGTGTTATTGCCCTGTGATGGATACAGAGAAGCTAATATAACTAGCAATGAAAATGGTAGAACACTTCCTAGGACTTCTTACGCCTTAATAATATAATAAGGTTTAGGTTCCTATATATTAAACTGCAGCGGTATCAATGATTAGATGATTGATGATGATTGCCAGTGTTAACCCCTTCATTGATAAACTCCTATTTTTGCTGTAGATAGTGCATTTCTCCCTTTATCAATAGGTCCTGTGATGAGAGCGGGAGAAGTGTCAGGATAGATTAATAAAGGTCATCCCGGCTGGCACCCCTACTCCCCAGGAATAATTGACATGTATCTCTGTCTTGTAATCTATACTCATGTTGTGTGGGGTGTAATACACTGCTGTACTTAAATGTTGCCAGGGGTGTCAATGTGGAAAATGTAATCTAATCAACAATGTCCTTAGAGAACTATAACATAGGACAGTCATTCAAGGTCACCAGCCCACCAGTGTCACCAACACAAATGGGCTCTAAGTGCTATCTCAAACCATGCAGGACTGTGTACTAGTGGTCAGTTAGGATATCAGAGAAGTGCCGGTTGGTATGCAGACATGTAACCACCAAAAACAAATAGTTCAACACAGGTGGGACTGGAGCAAACCAGGCTCCCCCGCAGCTGCCCGAGCTGCCAGACTTGGGAAGGATAATTGATTGTGAACCTAATTCTCCTTTTTACAGAAGGTTTCCAGCTGGTCAACATCAGTTTGTAATTGATACTGTAGCCAATTATTAGCATATTGAAAAAACAACACATCTTTTAGATGGCTAAATTATCATATTTTACTATTAAACAGGAATTTTTGTTGCAAATCTTTGCATTAATTATTATGATCCTTTTTGCTTCCAACTTGTTATTTGCTGTAGGATTTTTTTTTAAAAATCTTTTAATGGTTTAGTTTAACTGATTTTAGTTTAAAAGTGGCTAAGCAACATTTAGTTTGGTCTAGAATTTACAGACAATACAAAATAGAATTTACAGACAATACAAAAATACAAACACAGTTTATACGTGGGGGATTTATGAAACTACCCAAACTCGCATTTCTGTGGAAGTACAAACAGCATATTTTGACATATCTCTTCTTTTTCTAGTCTGCAGTTTGACTTTAGTACACCAAGTGCATGGAATACAAAGCTGATTTTATACTAAAATTAGGAGTGTTATGCTTGTTTATTTACTCCACAAATGCAGTGTATAAGACATGTATTTCTAAATATGATGTCTCCATTTTTTATTACAAGTGATGGCTTGACACAAACAGTCATTGTAACTGTCATGATTTCAATGACATTGACAATCCAGCAGTATAAACACAGTAAAGGACTAAAATATAAAGTAATGTATGTAACATCCCCTTTCCCATGCCCTGGCAATGGTGTGTATGTAAATGTATAGTAGATCCTTCCTTTAGCTTGCAGTGTCCCCACCTGAGTCTTGACACATGGGTGTTTAGGGAGTGTACATGGCCACATACACCAGGAGGAGACTGAGGGGTACCCTCTGCCTAATGCTACCCCAGCACATTTAATGAAGACAGCAAACTTGAGTGGCTATTCCTTTTTTATAAGAAAATATATAGCCTATATTAATAAATAGCAGTGCATACGCAAGGAGTGGATCAACTTAACCGAAAAATGCACCAGAATAAAATTTGCCTAAGCAGGATATACATCTTATACACACAGACTAAAACATTGCAGAATTGTAATTAAATGCAAATAAACAGTTACTGTGATATCTTTAACTTATCACATGAAACAGTGTTGAATATATGCATGTCACCTACAGCTTACAACACACCCAACCAGCATGCAACATAACACAATTAAGTTTCTAGTGTTGGAGCTCTGTGTGCTTTTGTATCTTGTCCTTTCCAAATGGATGTCCAAAAGGCTGAAATATTGACTTTCTTCAACATGCAAATTGGCTTATTAGACGGTATGCATTTATCTGTTCCCCACTGCCTCTACCAAGATGGCTGCTTGCAATATTTCCACTGTTGCCACAAGCAAGATGTACTAAAACTCCAAATTTGAAGCAACAAATGCAATCCTCTTCAGAGCTATTCCCCTCTATCCCTAACTCTTCACCTATTGGCAATATCTTAGTTCATAAAATTATATCGACACATAACAGCACAAGTTCTTTTGAGCTAATCTCTTTATCCCTATAATTTCACCGTACTGGCAATATCTTAGTCCAGGAACTCATGAAAGTGGTGAAGTAACCAGTGATACTCATATGAAGTCTCTCCATCTTTTGTGCCTCTCTGTCCTAAATGGTAAACTCTGGCTCCAACTTTTGGATCCAATACAATCTCTCTCACCCTCTCACCTCTCTCTCTCTCCTTTCCCTCTCTCTCTCCTTTCCCTCTCTCCTTTCCCTCTCTCCTTTCCCTCTCTCCTTTCCCTCTCTCCTTTCCCTCTCTCTCTCTCTCTCCTTTCCCTCACTCTCTCTCTCTCTCTCTCTCCTTTCCCCCTCTCTCTCTCCTTTCCCCCCCCCCTCTCTCTCTCTCTCTCTCTCTCTCCTTTCCCCCTCAGCTCTGTTTACTTATTTACTCCCTTTCTCATGCAATCTCTATCTCTCTGTATCTCAGCTCCACAGCTCCTCTCACATCCTCCTCTCTCTCTTCTCAGATCTGACTGTGCTTCTCCCTTTTGGCGCATCTTTCTCTCCTCTCTGCAGGGCTCCACTCCTCACTTCTCCCCTCTGTAGCAGCAGCAATGCTCACTAGGAGATGCAGTTTATCACTGTCATTGGCGCATGAGTCTTTGCACAGCAACACCGTCACATGTATTGTAAGAGCAATTAGGCAGCTTTATGTTTGGAAGTTGGCGTTGTTAAAGTTGGCGTTATGTTATTGAAAGGGATTTCAACGACCAAAATTCATTTTTGATGGTTCGGCTTGTCTAATCTGTAGTTGGATGTCTTGTGTGGTCTATAGCCGGGGCAGAGATGACAGGACTACCAGGTCCTGTTTATATCGGCTTCTTGTTTTGGGGGGTTGACACAGCGCAGTAATGGTGCGGGTCAGAAATTCAGGGAGAGGGTCTTTAATGAGAAATTAAGAAATAATGAAAAAATGTGCATGTGGCTAATTTAGGAATAAAATAATATAGCATATACTGTATATGTCCCAAAAAAGAACAAGTGCTAGGTAAAACTATAAAAGGTAAAAAAAAAAAAGATACCTACATGTTTGCATAGTGTCAAAATTGCGTACATTTGAGTAAAATACTCTTAAAGCGTATGAACATTTTTAGCGTACTCAAAAAAAGTATTATAAAATATTTTTTTTCAAAAAAATGTTTCTAGGATGATTTCATTAGAATTGGTTCGAGAAAAAGCCAGGGTTCCCCAAAAATGGCAGTACCAACGCTGGGCAGTGCCAGCCAGAGCTAGTAGCATTATAGTAGGGAAACACACAAAAAGACTGTGTGGGGTCTCCCAGCCCTTCAACCCTAAGCTGGTCAGCACAGGGCTGCATTCCCTAGGGGAATTGGGCCTGCATAAAAAAGCTATTCCCACACCACTGGCTGGTGGGTGTGGGTTAATAAGTAGAATTATAGTGTAAGTAAATCATTTTTCCATGCACTACTGATCCCAGCATGCCCTGTATATAAATTGTAGAAATACAAGTGCCAGCATGCCCTGGCATCTACCACCTGCTGGTTCCTGTAGCGCGCCTTGAAAAAACAAAAAACGAACGGACATTGCAGAAAAAATATCTTTATTCTAAATAAATCTGTCTAACACTGCATGAGGAAAATTCCTATTTTGCTAAATTTACATAGATTGGAATAGTGCCGGCTAATTTATTCAGCTCTGAAAGTTGCTGGTGGTCAGAATTTGTGTCCCAGACAAATTGTGGAAGAATCGACAGCAACATTTGGTCAAAAAGCAAGACATTAATTTACTAGTGTTACCAGTGTAGCTAAACTGCACCCTGAATAAAAGGAGTAACAGCAGTAATAGCCAAAGGTGCACAATAGCCAAATTCTGAAGAACTAAGGTTCAGATTGTGAAGATAATTATGATGATGTTGAGAAGAAAGCAGAGCAAGATTGGATATGCATACTTTACTTATATATGCAGTGACAGAAGGGGACATTTAGAAGTGGCGGTATGGAAGTTTGCAAATGGGTATGAAAAAATTTAATGGGAAAGTAGGCAAATGGAATTTGATAGTATTAGAATGAAGGCAGTAGGAGAAGTTGATGTGTGGTATACACCCCCTCTTCCACCACTGTATATATGGATAAATATTAAAATAAATTGAATATAGGGGTGCGAATGATATTGTATTTTTCTGCCCAGTCATTATCCATAAAGGCTGACAACCTCCCAATTCTCCAGCAGGAAGTGCTCCTACATCCCCAAATACATTTTTGACTGGTATGATGATAATGTTATTATTACTGCTACTATGTCACCTGCCAGTTGCACCAATAATGATTCATTTTTATCTGGTTCATCATTGTTATCATCACATTTCTGGTGGTGATGATAAGTCAGACTTAGACATTTCAAGAGATTGGTGATATCTTGATTTTAAAAAAACTGTGTTCTAGTTGCAAGGAATAATATAGAAACAAGTTATATTTTTGCAATCTTTCAAAAAAAGTTACCAAAAATATAAAAATTTGAGGATGGACTCAGAAGTGTCAATTGAATTGTTTTTCTTAATTTTTGGCACTATAATCAGTACAAATTTACAATATATGCCTTGTGAACTTATTTTTATGGCTTTTTTATAATAAGGATATATTTTCACTTTATTTTTTTATATACAGAACAATATGGATATAATATGTATATAAAGTTTTCACCGTTTGATTTGCTACATGGAATAAATGGATTTATTAGTGAACTCTTACCACTTAACAAGACAAAACAAATATAATGTCAATAGAAAATTCTAAAAAAAAATTGTAAATATTAAAAATGTAAATATTTATCTGCAAGACATACTGGTAGGTTGATTAGCTTCTAAAGAAACTAATCCTAGTTTGTGTGTGTCGGTGTGATAGGGAATATAGATTGTAAGCTCCACTGGGGCAGGGACTCTCTGTAAAGCGCTGTGTAATATGTAGGCACTATATAAATAACTGTAAATAAATAGATTAGTTATAACAGGTCGATGGTAATGATGATAATAGATTAGGTATATATTATGGATCAGGTATAGTTTTCATTTTTCTTCCTGTCATTATCCCCTAGGCTGACAGACATTCCCCTTATTCACCCAGCAAGCAGTGCTTCTGCTTTGTGAAGAATTTTGTTGGTGATACGCAAAATCTGCTAACACTATACTCAATCTTATCCAGCCAACCCCAGAACATGTTACATACATAATAGGTTAGAATGAATTTGCCATTGCACAAGATGAAGATGGAATAGCACTTTTAAATGCTTGTGTGGCTTCAAGAGCAACCAAAAGCCACCAAGACCTGTGTCGTTGATGCATTCCAGGTTGGTGGATGGGATAAGAGAATTGAGCAATCTGCCCAGATCAAATAAACCCACAGGTTGTCATCAAATCTAAGGCATTCATTGAAACCTGATTTCTTTTTTGACACGTAAAATAAATACCGTTGTCGTCTAAATTTGTTTATGATGGCTAAGTGGCATTTTTCTAAATTGTTGTCTTTTTATTTTTTTTAAATAAATGTTTATTATCTTTTAATTTTTTTCTCACATCACATAAGTGTCCATTTTGTTGTTGGAATGTGAAATTTGTTGCCACTTTAACTGATCCTACACAGGCCTGAACAGGTTACATATGCTTCAGAATAGGAAGATATTGCAATGTACAAGTTGAAAATATGGATTCCCACCAGATGGAATAGCTTTTCATTATGCTGGTGCAACTTCATGAGCAACAAAAAGCCATTAACAAATGTCGTGGTCATGGAACACTACAGACTGCTGGATCTCTCCAACTGGCATTCTGACAAATGATGGCGAGTTATGTTGGATAACAAGGTGGTTAAGTGGTTAGCACTTCTGCCTCACAGCGCTGGGGTCATAAGTTCAATCCCCAACCATGACCTTATCTGTGAGGAGTTTGTATGTTCTCCCCGTGTTTGTGTGGGTTTCCTCCGGGTGCTCCGGTTTCCTCCCAGACTCTAAAAAAACATACTAGTAGGTTAATTGGCTGTTATCAAAATTGACCCTAGTCTCTCGTTCTCTGTCTGTGTGTGTATGTTAGGGAATTTAGACTGTAAGCTCCAATGGGGCAGGGACTGATGTGAATGAGTTCTCTGTACAGCGCTGTAGAATCAGTGGTGCTATATAAATAAATGGTGATGATGATATCTGAGCCATTCCAGGAGATGCTGATCTCAGCCTTGTGGGCAGTGAATGAAGAATACATTGTAGCCATCAAAGCCATCCCTAGGTTCGAGCAAACTCTGCTCAGGTCAAATTAATCTATATATCCTAAATTTGGTTCTCACATGTCCCTAAAGGTAAGGCTTTTACAAAAGCCTAATTTACTTTTGACTTGTGTTTACATTTGGAAACAAATAAGGCTGAATTTTTAACTGACAGTTTTGAAAGTCACAGGCAATTTAATTTCTTGAATGAATGCTCAGTTTCTTATTGTCTATGATGCATAGTTTAAGAGATTTTTTAAATGCCAAGGAAATGGCAATTGTTAATCTAGTAGTGGATTTAGATTGAGAAAGGATTTTGTCTTCCTGCCAGATGGCAAAACTGAAGCAGAAGAGTTAAGCAAATCAGGTGGTAGGGTATTGATCACTTTTGAGGGGAGTTTGTACTGTCCCTACCCCATCTCCAGAGAATGGGACACTCCTGGGACACATGTGCACATTCATATTTACATTCATGAAAACTCTTGGTCACAGATGGCCTCCTAAAGCCACAACATGCAAAAATGAACCCTTTATAGCAGAAAAGAGGTTCTGGAAATTATTTTTTCCCATGGAAACTTCAATTCATATAAACTCAAGTCCCAATTTATTTTCACCTACTAAAGCTGAGTGTACACTACAGAAAATTACTACAGATGCAATTTCTATAACAATTTTACCAACAACTGAAAGTCCCGATGAGCTTGCAGATGTATGTGTACACATCTACACAATTTACCTTCAGATCTGTGTTATTCATCTCTCATAACCATCTGCTGATTATTTAAATTCACTGCCGGTCATGAGTGCATACACACTTCCACATTTGCCCGACATTGTTCCACCATTGATCGTAAATTTTAGGAAGTTTTTAAAATCAAATCAACGATACAATGTGTTTTGGTACAATAAAACATAATCGTGGGATTTATTAGCCTCCAATAAAATTTTACCAACCTAATCTCCCCAGACTTTAATCATTTTATTAAGACTTAAATCAAAAGGGCCATTCATAAAGTGTGTATAGAAAACTAATTGAAATTGTTTTCCTAAAAAAGGGGCATGTATTGTATTATATTGTATAATATGTATATTATTTTATATATGCATAAGTAGTTGTAAAGATGGAATCTCTCCAGACGTCACTGTTTTCACATCCAACAGTCATGTTAACATAAGCCTATATGTCCAGCTTCTTCTACCATCATGAGTTTGTTCTGGCAGAGAGATTTCTATTGATGACAGTAGTTATTGTTATTATTATTTATATATTAATAGCATAAATACGACTATTCTGAGTGACTTATTTCTATGATGCCGTTATCTGAGAAGGGCACATAATATACCAAATTAGTATACAAAAGTACTTGGTCAGTAGATTTGCAGAAAATAATTGGTGTTGTAATCAATTAAATAATTTCGGAGTTATTTCACAAAACGTTCGCCCGCCATTTACAACAATGCATTACCATTGTCCTCTGGAAAATGTGACAATTGGCAATACACCTGTACACTTGCTGGTTGCTCTGGAAACTGTGACATTTAGTGAACTCTCCTTGTGCAGCTGCTGGGTGACCTGGAACATGTGACCTGCTGGGTGGTCTGGAAACTGTGACAGTTGTTTGCAGCCACATAGTTCAGCGCAACTTGTGGTTCCCCAATAAAAGGCTGCTTGTTAATTCATTATTCATTTTTCCTCGCTTTGCTTACAACAAACATGCCAGGAGGCTGCCTTTGAGGACGTCAACGTGGTGGAACCCTTACAGGTCGCCCAGAGCGGGCAGTTCAAAGAGCTTACATTCAAAAATATTATCGTCACAATCAACGTATAACAAAAACAACTGATGTGCCATTTGCATTAGACATGATGTATTTTCCACAATACTACTCTTTGGGTCCTATGGACGTGCAATGTGTGAACTGTGATGCCCTACACTTTTTGGTAGAGGAGATTAATGGCCTTTTTTCAGACTGCTGTCCCAATAAAAAGGTTTCATTGCCTGATGTGGTTGTTCCGCCATATTTAGCAGATCTGTTTATGACAAATACCCTCATATTACGTACTAATTATCTCCATATTCTCAGTAACAACTCTGCATTTGCCTTTGCATCTTTCAAAGCTAATATTGCTGAGTTATCTGGCCACGGACCATACACCTTCAGGGGCAAACGCAGGATTTGTAGAGGGGGGTTTCCACACCATGCCATCAGTGGGCGTGACCAGCATGCATGGGGGCATAGCTATAATTTTAGACAGTGCTTGAATGCTCTCTAACTCTTCCTATCCCCATAATATACATGGGCAATGTTGCGTGCACTACTGTTAAGTGCACGCAGCTCTCCCTTTTCAAGCAGAGCTGTGTGAAGCAGGGGCAGGGTCCAGCCACCTCAATTCTACAGTGCCCCAGGCTTGGAGGGGGACTTTCCGGCACTTGAAAACCCCCTCGGTTTGCCTATGACCTTTAAAATACATGGTGCTGTACATCACTTAATAGGAAGCTGTAATATAATACTATATTATACAAGGCCTAATGATAATGTCCGAAGTCAAAAAACACAAGAATGAAGATGCCCAAACATTAGGTCGAGACAAGTTTGAGGTACGTATGGTGATATTTTGTGACAAGGTAAGCAACAATACAACACACCTAATGTCAATGAAGTGGCTACTGTTTTTATGACTGTTGATGGGGAACCTCATTCATCACGTGAACTGATCATTTCTTCTAAAGCTTTGCAAAGAAACAGACTGCAAAATATTTCAACTCTTCACCCAATGTGAGACCCCCTAATATACCCATTATTATTTCCTCATGGTGAAGAAGGTTGGAATAAAACTATGACATATTCTAAAAACAGTTGGACAGCTACCCAGAATCATGTTACTCACTTACAACACATCGCATATAACTTAGCTGTATGCCCCTCTTTCAGCTTATTGCACGATATGTAGTGGATCAATACTGTCATGTAGATGGAGAACGCCTAAAGGAAGGAAAAAGTTATTCAATTCTGTTAATAAAGTAATTTAGTCATTACATTTCAGTTTAATTTAAGACGGTTACCTCCGGGTCTCCATAGTTAATAATAATAATAATAATAATAATATATAATAATAATAATAATAATAATAATTATTATTATTATTATTATTATTATTATTATTATATAAGAGTTATATTATTTGTGCTGAATTTGTATTTTCCCAGTCAAAGTGTGAAAAAACATAATTCTAAAGTGGCCAGATATATGAGTAATGACACTCAAAACTGAATAGGAAATGCTTTTCATTATAATATTGTTACTTTTTAATAGAGACACCTTGACATTGTATTCAATACTTGCTAAAATACAAGTGCGTTCTATGGGAACTCACAATAAGTACATACAGGGCTGCCATCAGAAACTGTGGGGCCCAGTACTAATTAATCTGGCGCCCCCGCCCCCTTGGTCCAGTACTAATTAATGTGGCGGGGCCCCCCTCCCCATACATATGCACCCCTCCATCTTCGCCATACATGCACCCCCTATCCCTCCTCACAGTACACCCCCCACTCCCTCATCACAGTAAATGTTCCCCTCCCTGCAAAGTAAATGTCCCCCTCTCCCCGCAATCACAGTAAATGTCCCCCTCTCCCCTCTGCAGTTAATGTCCCCCTCCCCCCCCCACAGTTAATGTCCCCTTCTCTCCCCCCCACAGTTAATGTCTCCCTCTCTCCCTCCCCCACAGTTAATGTCTCCCACCACCCCCCCCCCCCCACCCCACAGTTAGTGTCCCCCTCTTCCCCCAATCACAGTTAAGGTCCCCCTCTCCCCCCCCAATTACAGTTAAGGTCCCCCTCTCCCCCCTACAGGTAAAGTCCCCCTCTGCCCCCCAATCACAGTTAAGGCCCCCCTCTCCCCCCCACAGTTAAGGTCCCCCTCTGCCCCCCAATCACAGTTAAGGTCCCCCTCTCCCCCCCACAGTTAAGGTCCCCTCTCCCCCCCCCACAGTTAATGTCCCCCTCTCTCCCCCACCCCACAGTTAATGTCCCCTTCCCTCCCCCCCACAGTTAATGTCCCCCTCTCTCCCCCCCACAGTTAAGGTCCCCCTCTTTCCCCCAATCACAGTTAAGGTCCCCTTCTCCCTCTCCCCCCCTCCACAATTAAGGTCCCCCTCTCCCCTCCTTCCACAGTTAAAGTCCCCCTCTCCCTTCCCCCTCCACAATTAATGTCCCCCTCAACCCCCCTTCCATAATTAAGGTTCCCCTCTCCCTCCCCCTTCCACAATTAAGGTCCCCCTCGCCCCCCCCTTCCACAGTTAAGGTCCCCCTCTTCCCCCCTCTCTCTCCACAGATCAGGTCCCCCAGGCTCTCCCTCTCCCCCCTCCCTCCACAGTTATGGTCCCCCAGGCTCTCCCTCTCCCCCCTCCCTCCACAGTTATGGTCCCCCGGGCTCTCCCTCTCCCCCTCCCCTCAAAAAAAATAAGAACTTATTTACTTACCTTCTCCTCCGCGATGCTGCAGTTCTGCCTCCCAGTCACTGATACACAGAGAGTGCAGCGCTCGGTGATGATGTCACTGCGCCGCGCTCCCAGCCTATCAGAGTCTGGGAGGCAGAGCTGCAGCATCGCGGAGAAGGTAAGTAAAAAAAATGGGAGGCACGGTCAGTGACTGCGAGGCCTGGATAGTCCAGGGAGTCTGGACAGACGGAGAGGTCTGTCCAGGCCCCCTAGTCTGTCCGGGCCCCTTACAGCAGTACTGGCCGTACCCCCCTGATGGCGGCCCTGAGTACATAGACTATTCTGCAGAGAAGAGAACACACGTCTAAGGTTCCGTTAAACGTGTGGATAGAGTACAAGGTTTTATTTATAGTTTTACCCTTGTTTTCAACACCATTGTGTGTGAGCTATTACTGCTTGATCTAAATTTAGATTTAGGATAAATACTGATTGAGGCCTAATAGTTTCAGGGTAGTATTGTGCAGACTAGATTTGTAGGATAGCAAAATTGGAAAAAAGGTTTAAACACAAAAAGCAGTTACTAATAGTGTATTATCTGTTAAGGCTCATACCACTTGAATCCTAAAGAAAGGCTTTGTTATGGAGACATATGTTCATAAACAAAATAAGAAAATTATTGCCATTATGTGCATCATTATCTGGAAATTCATGAGGTTTATAATTATTGGGTATCATATTATTTCTGGTAGCAGGGATGGAATAAGCAGCTCCCCACTTATGCAATTCTTTACCAAGCTCAAACAGACTTTCCCACAGCCTTCAAATCTTTAGACGTTCTCTAAAAACCCATCCCTTTTTTAGAGGTGACCTTATCCCCGATAATACTGTTCACACTAATGCACCCTCACAACTGTCCCAATCTCCACTCTGAGACACATTTACTCCTCTTGTTTCAGCTGAGCCCTCCTCCACTTAGAATGTAAGCTCTCTAATGAGAAGGGTCCTTCATACCCTTTGTTTTCATGTCTGCATTTATGTTATCTACCTTGTATGTCCCTGTTTTATTTATGTACTGTTTTCCCTACTGTATGGCACTGCAGAGCACTATGGAGTCTTACAAATCAACGATAATAATAATAATAATAATATATAATTTGAACAAAATGAAATGTACTTGACTGGTACCTATTTGTTAGTTAAACTTGAAATGTTTATTTTATTTTGGGCTCATGTTTGGCATTTGGCTAAAACTATAAGTAGCCACTTTTTTATTTTTTTTTGACCAGTTACATATTAGGATCTTAGTGGTGTGACACTGCAGGTATTAATATACATGTAATAGTTTTACATAGAATGTGTCAATTTCATACATTGCCTAGAAAACAATCCTGTTATTGTATGAAATGCTTAGGCAGTGTATTTAATCACTGAATTCTCCAATTTGCCTGTAACATATATATCATATCCTTAGCATGGAGATATAATATATGCTGAGCATGGAGCTTTAATTTACTCTAGACATTTTTGGACTGCTTGATGTGCAAATTACTAAGGGCTGCATAAAATGAAGCTTCTTAACATGGGCTATATCAAATGTTTTAATGTTTTTATTTTGGATATGACCGAAAGGAAAGGGGAAAAGTAAACAGCAATATATATGTCAACTTTTTGGTAAACCATTTATTTGCTTCCTGGGTTCCTTTAGGGTTCAAGAGGGAGAGTAGATGGAATTTACTCACTAGACATTTATTTTACTAGTGAGCTTGATTTTTAATATTTAGAGGTATATTTAAACTGCGTTTTGAAAAAGTGGAGATGTTGCCTATAGCAATCAATTAGATTCTAGTTATAACTTATTTAGTACATTCTACAAAATGACAGCTAGAATGTGATTGGTTACTATAGGCAACGTCTCCACTTTTTCAAACCCGCAGTTTAGTAAATATACCTCTTAGTGTTGACTCTTCGATAAACATATTGACATCTTCCCATGCCATCAGGAAATATTGTTGAAGAGTTATGAAATCAATTTAGTTGTTTATGTTTTTGCCGGCAGGGCAATGAACAAAATTACATTTGTCATGACATATATAATGATTAATACAAGCATAGCTAAAGTTAGCCAAAAAAAAAGTAGCAAAGGCTAAAAGATAGGAACCATTATTTTTTGTCTGGAAAAGATTGGTAGTTATACACAACAATGGGGACAAGGAGAGTATATGCTTATTGGTGGGAGTGGCTATACAAAATATAGTGTGACTATGAGTACGTGCTTTCCATCATCATAATCACCATTTATTTATATAGCACCACTAATTCTGCAGCGCTGTACAGAGAACTCACTCACATCAGTCCCTGCCCCATTGGGGCTTACAGTCTAAATTCCCTAACACACACACACACAGACAGACAGACATACAGACATACAGACTAGGGTCAATATTGTTAGCAGCCAATTAACTTACCAGTATGTTTATGAAGTGTGGGAGGAAACTGGAGCACCCCACACAAACATGGGGAGAACATACAAACTCCTCACAGATAAGGCCATGGTTTGGAATTGAACTCATGACCCCAGTGCTGTAAGGCAGAAGTGTTAACCACTTAGCCATCATGCTTTTCTATTAGAGAGTGTATATTACCAACAATACATAACATGTACGATTTTCTGTTATAGGAATGATCCTTACAATGTAATCTTCAAAAAATGATGTAAAAAGTAGATTTAGCTTACAATATATACCTTTAACTCTCCATTTATATGTTTAGCTTTGTTGATTTTCAGCAAAAAGGAAGAAATATGTTAGAAATTCTGGTTTGTAATTCAGCATATCGGCATCGCACTTTCTAAGAATTCTGCAGAGGATAGATAATGTGACCAGGATTACACAGTGACCTGTATTAGACTGCAATATTAATGCATAGGTTATTTAATATTTGTTTTCTAATTGAAAACACATACATTAAAGAAGAATAATCTTTGGTCAAGATCTGTCAAATGGCGCTTTCTAACAGATAAGGAGGATATTTGTACTAAGGCAGAGACAGGGGATTAGGATCAGAAAACATAATGGAGATTTAACCCCTTGCTGGCAGGAACAGATGAAGACACAACACCATGTAGGGAGGAGATGCTGAACTGAAGCCGGGGACAAATCGTGAGAGTCTCGGTTATGCAAAAACAACGTGACTTAAAATAGTGTAAAATGTGCAACTTGTATTATTCCCCAGCAATTAAAAGTATATCAATTAGCAATAGCTGGTATTGATTTGCCTTACTATTAACATTCTTTTTCAGTTAAAATTGACCCATGTAACAATCAACGTAGTCTAGAGATTACTAATATATTATATATATTTTACTGACATTTTATGATATGGTTTTTAATGGACATTGTATATTCTCATATGTCTTTATTTTTTACCTGTTCTGTTTTCTCTGTGTTCTAAACATGTCAAGTGGAGTTTTTTATGAAACTTTCAGTTGATCAAACAGATAAATATACCGCATACACAATATGGATGTAATACGTATTGTGGAAACTGGTTTTGTTGAAGCAAAGAGAATTGCATCCAGCACTTAGGACAACAGACATTGGAAACTTTAACTACCTCTAAATGTGGCTTAATAATGACTAACATGGTTTTATTTTGAAGCAGTGCAGTATTCATAAAAGTAAGGAAACATTAGTGGATTGACATTGGCTCAATAAAGGGCTGCATAACAAATAAAAATATCTATTATATATTTTATTTAAAAAAACAATGTAGGAAAAAAAATAACGTATACATACATGAAAGAGGTGAAATGAATGGCATGAAACATTTTTATACATCACTTGGTGCATGTCATTGCTCGATTGTATGATAACATAAGCAGTAATCTACCAAAGGTTGCCTTAAGGGATTGTTCTTTATCATACGTCATACAGAACAGGAACTGTGCAATAAGGTGCACATACCGATAAAAATAGATCTGTAAACTGATGGCTTGTCTTTGAGGATTTGCCTCCTAGCTGAAATAAATCATTGGAACCAGAATATTTTTCTTCTTATGTGTTGAAATGATATGATATGAGGACAGAAATGTATACAAGAAATATATACAAAAAAGTAATAATTTAAGCTTATCTCAAAAACTGCTTGTTGTTGTTTGGATATCTCTTTCTGCCTGTGTCCAAAAGGAATATGAATAGAACAGCAACATATTCACTGAACATCATGTTGTGTCCGAACGTCAGAAGCAGTTAGGACTTTTGATAACCGTTCTGAACAGAGGTGGAACTAGCGAACTGAATGTCCTGGTGCAGGGAGGAGAGAACCGGGTCCCCCAACCTTTTGTATCTGCCATGCAGCAGGCCCTATTATCTCCATGGGCCCCTGTGCACTGCATCTGTGTTATAATTCTTAGTGAACTCAGGACGCGGAAATAGCAGTAGTAAAACCAAGTGTCTTTATTTAAGCAAAATATGTGAACAAGGATTCAGTTCAAGGAATGTGCTGATTTCAGGTAGCAGAATTAACAGGTATGAGCAGCTGTGATGAATGACAAGAATAATCCACAGAAGTAACAGGTTCCAAGAAATGATTCAAATGGCAAATACAGTTCAAAATGCAGGAACAAGTAGATTAAGTTACCCAATTTCCAGGAGTCACGAGGCACCAGATTAGGGAGGCGGGGATCAGGATTCCAGTTGGCCAGAGGCACAATGCAGTCCAGGGAAGCAGACAGACTAGCTGAGTCCAGTGACCAGGAAGAGGTCAGGGCAACAAGCATACAAACAGAACCCAGTAGCCAGGCAGAGGTCAGGTTCACAAGCGAACAAGCATAATCTGGTAAACAGGCAGAGGTCAGGGCAACAGGCAAACAAGCAGACTCTGGTAATCAGGCAGAGGGTCACAACGAGAGATCAGACAGCAATGAAGCAAACTCTAACAGGAAACAGGTGCTGGCACTAATTCGGTAAGGAGATTAACTTCTACAGGAGAGGGCCAAAGTTCAGGGGCAAACGGCAGCAACTCTGGTGGAATTGAGGTACTGCAGCCACATACAAAATACAAGCAGAGTCCTAACAACCTACCTCACCAGTGATAGTTCCGCCACTGGTTCTGCAAAATAATTGTCTCGTCCCATATTTGATTGCTCGCAGAATATGTTTTTAAGAGTTCCCAGTGCAGACATTATGATGAATTGACTATCATCGCCCAGCTCTTTTCATAGACTATAAATTCTGTGAAATGCAAATTTACAAATACAGGTCAGACTGATGAGGCAAAGGTGGAACTTAAAAATTGTACTGCCAGAAATATTTTCTTCTGCAAAATGCCCTGTTCCACTGTGAAACTTGCACAAAATTGTGCCACAATTTTATATTTAATAATGGGTATTTTGAGCTGGAATTTCCAATTTAGTGGTATATAGAACCACAAGGATTTCATGGGATTGTATTAATATTCACCCAGATGATTTCAATGTGCTATTAAACCTTAAAGACCTTGAGAAACTTTTTTAAAAACAGGTATAATATAACTACGCAAAAAGTTGCTGAGACCCATAGCAACCAATCACAGGTTTGCTTTTACTTTTTAAGACATTTCAATCAATCAATGCGAAACTTAATTGTTGGTGCTTTATAATTGCATGGTAGAGACAACATATAGTGAAAAGTAAGAAATACATGTATATGGTATTAAAGTAATTTTATCGTTTTCAAATAAGCATTGCCCAATCAATTGTATGTGTTTCCAAAGCACAAAGTGATTTATTTTAGCAGATGTAAATAGTCAACAATTCAATACATTATTATACTATGATACAGTATAGTACAGCACAGCCAATAACAAAAAGATACATACATACCGCGCTCTTATTGCATGCATTCGCTGCTGCGCACCCACGGGACCCAATGGACAGTATATCTGCTTAGAATACTGTGTCAGAGTTGACTGAGGCTGGGTGTGCAGCTATGATCATATATACACATTCAGTGTTACAGAGAACAATAGAGATGACGTAGTTTGTTTCTATAGGTCCAGACGTTGGGTGGGTCCAGGGTAAACAGGTCATAGGCTGATTCAATCTAAGGAATCCAAAGGTGGGGGTCGTCTCTCCAGGGGGTCTGCTCCTTTCATAGCCAGCATCATACAAAGGTTTATTCCCTAATATCAATAACTAAAGTATGCAATGTGCGATCTCTTCGCCGACTGCACCGGACAGCTGCTGATGAATAGGGCTTTAATATGACACTAGGCATGATACCTTTCCTATAACCTGAACCTTGAATATCACTGAAGTGTACATATAATCATTATATATATATATATATATATATATATATATATATATATATATATATATTACTAATAAACCAAATACTATCTGCTCATAAATTACAGTGTAACGGAACCAATGTGAATATGAATTATATAAATTACTAAATGTTGTAATGTGAGTGTGTGCGTGCGTATTTCACCGTGCGATCGCACCACGCCACGTGTTACGTGGCGTACGGATCGCAATCTCACGGCAAAACAATATTAAACCAATATACTTTCGTTCATCCAATTATACGACTTCGACAAAGGATAGCAATCAAAAATTTATGAATTATAGATATCCAATAGTATACAGTGGTAACTTAGACATAAACGTGCATACATTGGACATCACAATTGTTTTACCCACTCATAACTGGTAAATGTCACAGTGGACAAAGCATATTTAAAGTAAAACATAAGCACACAAAGACACACAAAGACATTAAGAAGCTTTCATGTTGCATAGAAATAGGCAAATATTGGGATCATAGTATAATAATTAAGGTACATGAATACTAAATAGCAAATCCTAACGTCATTAGAGCAGGACTACCATGAGAAACTTTGGTGCTCTCTGCAACCAGCCAAACAGGGCAACTGCCTTCACTGCACATAAATTTCTTCTGTGCCCCAAATTGTTTCAAGTATTAGTTCCCTAAGAAGCCATCTGAACACAAATTTATCAGTGAAAGCCGACAACACTTTGAAATGGCTACAGCAAGAATGTTGTGATAAAAGCGACAAAGCTGACACTCTTCTGGCAAGTAAGCTAATAAATAAACAAACAAGGAATGCTATTAACTTAGTGATAACAAAACAAGGGAACCCCGCATACGGCCCTAACAGATAACTAACACACTTTGGAGCCTATTTATTAAGCCATACACCATGCAGAAACCGCATTGTTTAGGCATTTGTAAGTAACATAACTATGTAAGAAAAGCCTAATGCTGGAGATTTCATAGCTATCTCCTACATTAGGCTGTTTCGCATTAAACCACAGTCCCGAAAATTTTCAATGGGGACTGCGATCTGGGGCTATTTAACAAGCTCCAAAAAGTCTAGCTTTCCGGAGCTTGAGCCCATTGGCTAATGCTATCTGAAGATACCGTTAGTCATTCTACCCTACGGGGAACGCATTGCGGAAGAGGAAGAGGAAGATCTTTGGATCCCTCACAGCCTTCCTGCTCTCCCCTCCAGTTACAAACACAAAGTGGCTTTGCAAATGCATGACTTTAGGTTGCACATACGCAAAGCCTCCGATTGGATGCGCTTTCCCTGGGATGATTTTTTAAATCGAAAAGTCATCTGTCATCGTTGTGATTGTAAGATTATATATATAACTCCATTGGAGTAGGGAAATAATTGGTGGCGCTGCATAAGCATATAAATAAAATAAATGTCATATATTAGCTGGGAGAGCAGTGTCCTACTACTGGGCAAAGCCTAGACTTTTTATCACCATTTTTAAACAGGGTTTGTAATGTACATACATTGGTACCTTTGAAATGTGATGTTGATACGGATTTGATTACTAGTATTGTGTTTATGAAAGTTTCCTTTTTCTTGGAGGTTCAGCGTTATCTTAATTGACAGCTGCAGGAAATTGGGTAGGGGGGCTCTCTTTTAGTTATCTAGTTCAAAGTGCTGAGTTCTTTTTTTCTGCTCATTTGTGGTACAGAACATCCTGCCAAAAAAGATAGTGTGCTTCAAAGGGGTTTGTATAATCCAACAAGATCAGTTGTAAATGCAATCTAATGCTATACCCCCCGGCTGGACTTCAGCCCCTCCCCATGCTCGTACAAGAAAGAAAGGTTTTTAATCTAGATAAAACTTTTTTTTTAATGATATTTCAATGTGGAAGTCAGCAAAACAACATATCTTATTGTGAGATACCAGATCCATTATCTAAACTTCCAGGAGGTCTATTCATATATTTCCTTGTATTTTTCTGTTCAATTCTATTTTGTTTCATTTCTGTAAACATTTACTTTCTGTTTGCCATTTTATAATACTTTTTGTATGAGCACTGTGACTATATTATCTCATAAAATATAACAATTAATAAAATCTGTCTCTGATCTTGGATTTAGAATCTATGCTAAGGTAAAGCCTTGCATGCAAACTACAGTACACCCCAAGTAATGAGTGTGGTTACTGGATTTTATTAGAGCCAAGCAGTCAATTATTGGGCTTTGTACATATATATTTGAATATACAATACTTGACCTGGGAAATAATGGAGACAGCAATATGTATATGTTAACTGTGCAAAGGGTCACAAGGACTTCAATATTGCTGCTAGCTGCTATTCCTGCTTTCTATATACAAGACCGTCTGCATTATAAATCAATATGGGTCTGTCAAGTGGAAATTGGAACAGAGTAATAATCTGTAAAAAATCAAATAAATATTGTTTCTCAACAATCACGGACTGAAGGCAGTAGTGGCAATTATGGCAGAAACAAGGCAACTGCAAGTGTTATAATTGCCATAATACCAATGTATTACAATACCAAACTATAAATCCCTAAAAAGGTTTTAATATATAGTGTATATTCTTGGTGCTCTAGGTGTTGTTCTTTTACAGAAGAGGGAGATTAAAGACATAACATTTGCTTTGTCTTACTTTAATATAGCTGGTGAGAGGTTAGGTTTCATGCCCGTAATCTACTGATTATTATTAAATGAAATTCATTGTGTTGAGCAGAGAGTTGTGTAAAGTGAATTATGAACGACTTTAAATTCTTCTTTTATCACTGGAAGTCCAGGGATTAAAGCATAAGAACCACTTACTTAACACAACTGTACTTTCCCTCAGTAAAGAATTGTATTGTACCTATAATTATTGCTATTGAAAACAGAAAACAACAGTACAAAAAGTTAACTTTCCATTTCTCGTAATTATGTTTGTTTTCTTTTATTCCAGCACTTGCTAATTTAGTATTACATTCATAGTTACATAAGCAGTTTGTATGTTTGAAAAAAGTTCCAGGTACATCAGATTTAACCTTTTCAGAAGTAGTAATATTGTTAATCCAGAAAGAGGAATTATGAGGATTCCCATAGATAACTACCATTGCAATAAAGAGCCAAATGTTAAAAACTTCTCTAAAGATCGGCTTTCTGTTTATGTTCTATAATTATGGTCCTACTTTATCATTTAGTGGTTTAATAATGCAATGCAGATGTAACCTCCATATCTGTATTTGTACATAGTATGAATGCCGTTATATTGGCTTAAAACTACATAAGAAAACCAGCAGCTATTCATTTATGCATATCTCAACTTATCAGCAAAACTCACATTGAGTGATTGAATTACTAGTATCATTGTATAATAGTAAATCCATTATATTGGTCAAACTCTGCAGGGCAAAAATAGTTCCATTCATTCACCAAGCTCATTTGGTTTGCAAAATGATTAGCTCCATTTGGTAAGGTAGCATCCGCATCAATCATACTTTAGTGATTCATTCATACTTTCAGTTGTGAAAACTATGAATGAAATACTAATACAAATGCATAATACCACTGCTGTCATATAAACTCATGTTGTACAAGGTAACCGCTGACTCATATTTAGTTCTACTTACAAACCTGATTAATATTATTTGGAATACTATTAACATAATATAAAACATGCCTTATAAAATAAAATCGACAACCACAAACTCCTGGTACTAAACAAACAATCCCATCAGCCTTGATATTGCATACAATATACATTGCAAGTATAAAATGCATCTCTTTTAAGAAGTGAATCCCAATTATTATGTAAAGCACAGATGTATAATGCACATGTTTAGATACATTTGTATTTTTGTTATCATATTATTTACTGCATAAAGCAAACAAACATCAATTTCCATTATGAAATAAATAGGTATTAACATTTATAAATTTAATTCATACACATATAAAACATATACATTTCAACTCATTCCTATTCTTAAAAAAAATGCATTCATATTTAAAAGGTGGAAGAGTAAGAAAATGGGACATACATAAAATATTATAATATAAGTTAGAAAGAATCTAAATCCATAGTCATTCATCATGGTCGAAGAGGTTTTAGAGTTACAATCCAAAAGATTTTCCTTTTGTGGATTTAGCTGATTGCTAACTCTCAACTGATAAATTTCTATCCCCAAAATTTTGTTGAGGTGTATGCACCCCATGCAATAATGAACCTTAATAGAATAGGGCAATTGGAGAATCAGGTACCACCAGGATAAGGAAGAACTGGCATCATGCATGTATTTATTGCAGAGGGGCATCATTGGGTTCGACCACAAAATGAACCTAAAGTAGTAACGGAGAGACCCACCCACCTGCTTTACTGTTAGGCACTCCTCCACTGCAGACAACCAAGCCTTGCTCTGCAATTGATGTTCCATACCCTCAATGTATTTACACTGCCTCATGCCTGCTGGGGACTTTTCTAAGTGGGGCAGAACATTACAAGAAGGTTTATGCATGTCTGGTGGCGTAATCTACAACCGCTAAAATAATGACTGCATAGTTAAAGGCTCTGCCAGACCAATCAAGTCTACATCTATTTTCTGTGATACTTTTTTGTAAGGCAGTATGCTCTCCAAAACCAAGGTATTTCCCAAACCAGAATCCACCACCCCTCTGAACACTGAGCCTTAAATTATAACCTGTACTTGTAATAAGGGTGGTCACATGACAACAGGTGCAGTAGTAAAGCTATCCAAAAGAAACAGTCCATCTGCAGGCAGCTGGCTTCAGAATAATTTTTTTCTATACTAAGAACTGTGGAAGTGCAAGTTCTCTTAAATGTTGTTAGAAAGGCATCACAATTATCTCAATTCTTCATTTTATGGATCAGGGATTATGGATCAGGGACTGGCATCGGGGAAGACTGACATGTTGTACTGTTTCAGTTTTATTTTCCATGTTCCACTCACTTTTTGAAGCCATTTCTCATTGGACAGTGCAAGGAGGTTCAAAATCTGTTTGATCACCTTCTCTAGTTGTGAGTGCTGGAAATCGTTGAGCTGTTGGGTTGCCCTCTTGTGTCCTTCTGATCAGGCAGTGACTCAATCCCACTTCTAACAGTAACTTGTGAAGGGTAGGGTTCACATAAGATTTGGAGACAGGAATGTTCAAAATGTTACTTCTATTAGGTTGACCACTGGCACAGGAACATCAGTGTCACAACAAATTAATATTGCAACACATCAGTGTCACAACAATGCAGGTGTCAGAATGGTGAGGTTCAGTTAACAAGACTGCCTTACAGAGGATTAACAGAGAGTAGGTTTGCGGAGCACACTCCTTTCTTGAGGATTGAAAACTTTACACTGAACCTGCTAGGTCTTATAAAGGATGGAAGATGTTAACATTTTTTTCACAAATGGCAAATCTCCACCTTGCCACAAACAAAACCTGAAATATATTTTGGGATTAGACTATAGCTATATTTTGCAACCAGTTTTTCAGCTTCAGTCTATTCCAAACAAACTTCCTCTCTTACATAGTTTGCTGAAGTCTTTGTATTTTCATAATTAATTTACATTTTTTTCTATTTTTAATAATTAAAATGCTCTTGTTTTCCCCTTCCTCCAACATTTTCTTATTTAACCACATTAGTTGTCCTTTATTCCTATTAATGTTGCCATACAGTAAGTACTTGCAAAAGTATTTATTTAAAATATATATAAAATTTCTCAATTGGCCTTTGCATTTATTTAACAGTATACTTTCTCAAGCTACAGCTTCAATGCTTCTCTGAGCTTATTAAACTTTGAGCTTCTAAACTTCATACTTGTGTAGCTCCCTTATTGAAACTGAAATGTTTCAATTCTAGGATCATTATTTCCTAAACATCTGTACATTAGATATAATATATATTCTATTAGATAGTAAGAGGTTCAGATGCGATCCCTCTGTAGTTGATACTTGTATCACTTGCAAAATCAACTTTCTTTGCCAGTACCACTAGTTTAATTAACCCAATATCTATCTATCTATCTATCAGGCAAAATGAGTAAGGGAAGGGGTGGGCATGCGTCGGTCAAGTACAGTAAAGCATGTTCATGTACTTACTAGCACGTGGTGTCTCACCACTACTAACCCATACAGTGCGGCGTTCCTACAATCTGACCAACCAGGGTGCAGCTGCTTTGTATTGAGTAGAGTGACAGACTGTCGGTCACTATACAGTACTGCAACAAGCATTTCTTCATTATATATGTGTTGTTTTTTTAACCACAAAGGATTTAAAGCTGGAAACAGAAGAGGACATCCCAATGCAATTAGGTGAGGCATAAATCAGAAAAAGAGGGTATGTGTCGCAGAGTCTTTTTTTTTTTTTTAATAAGTACATTTTTCACAGTGTGTATTTATTTTTAGTATAACCCTATTTTTAGTGTATATTTTTACAGCTTCACTACAGGTCCCTATTGACCTTGGATGCTTGTAGTTCTACAAGTGCCAGCATGCTCTGGCAGACATGGGAATGCTAGGACTTGTAGTTCTCTACAAGCATCAGCTTAACCAAGCAGTTTAGGCTGCCAGGGTTTGCTGGGACCAGTAATGCACCAACAAAAAGTAGTTCTCTCAATCAATCCTTTATTACCTCACACTCACTGCACAATGGGTGTTAGAAGAGCCCCAGTGCTTCTAGCACTGTCTTGTCTAGGGTCAGATGACATTATGACAGGGGGATCTGTGTCACTAACCTAGCCTGTCATAGCCAAGTCCTGGAAGCAACGTTTTACCCCATTCATTTCAAGGTTTATTGGATGGGTTCTACATCTGCGCTTCTTGCGTAAAATGCATCCAGCTCTCCATGAGGCAGTTTATGTTTATAGACAAATTACAATAATATGAAGACCTACAGGCGCTTATAAATATTCTTTCTAAATAAATAATAAAGATAATACTTAAATTCGGTGATGACCACCCTCCGATTCTTATTTCTCACAAGTATTCATGTGATCATGGAACAGAGAAAAAAAGGACAATATAGTGTAATACAGTCCAATTAATATATATAACAAAAAATCAAAAAAATTTTTGATTTTTTGTTATATATATTAATTGGACTGTATTACACTATATTGTCCTTTTTTTCTCTGTTCCATGATCACATGAATACTTGTGAGAAATAAGAATCGGAGGGTGGTCATCACCAAATTTAAGTATTATCTTTATTATTTATTTAGAAAGAATATTTATAAGCGCCTGTAGGTCTTCATATTATTGTAATTTGTCTATGAATTGTTGGGAAGTTGTGTATATTCCCTTTGAATTCCAGCGGGCGGCTGTTAAAAGTGAAGCGCTATTTGGATTTCACATTCCGTTTTTATATTGTACAGTTTATGTTTATGTTGCTCATTTAATTGACAATAATAATTAAATTATAGTACATCATTTATGCTTGATAGCTTGAAACAAATCCTAATCAAACTGTACTGGTGTCTTTTTCTCAATGTATATCTGTCCATAATTTTTTTCTAGATACTTTATAAATGTTTTACCATATACACAAGCCCCTCCCCCTTTCCTATGCTTCCAAAACATGCTATATTCTTTCAAATTCACTGCTAATCATGACATTCATCCAGCCAAGTCTTAATTACACCCTCTGCACTAACACGATTATTTATGTTTCTTTTTTGGAAGGGGTGAAAAAAAGCATTTGATTTTGCAAACTCAGCAACAAGATTACAGTTACTCCTGCCACTAACTAAGGTCCAATGTCCTTCAGTAGAGTTTTGTAGATTTTATTACCAAATAAATATGAAACACATATGGTTAGTTGATCAAACCACAGTCCAACACAGGAGAACACAATTTTATATTTGTAAATATATGCTACATGCCTCAGGCTTCTCCAGATGGTAGAAAGATATAATGCTTTGGAGAATTCGAAAATCGTAACATTTGTTATAAATTAATTGGGTTTTGTTATTTATTTTATTATCATATGAAACTAGTTATTTTTATGTGCTGAGAAATGATGAAGACTTTTCATGTCGGAAAATGTAAATGTAATTTATATCCTGTTGTGCAGAAATACTGTGAGATACTTTTCACTAAACTTTAAACTTTCTGCTATTTAATCAAAATAAAAATGCACAATGGTGAAAATAATCAGTTCCAAAGGTTTTTCCCTGAGCAGCATCTAGCATATGTTGATTAGTAATTGTCAGAAAAACAATTTGAGATGTGTTGGACTGCAAGATTTTATCACTTCACTTGTAGTCTGACTCTCTTTTTACCAAGGCTATAGAAAATTAATTTAATCACATTGAAACTGAGAATTCATTATAAATGTACCCTCTGGATAATCACAAAATTACAGACATGTACAATCTCGCACTATGTGATACTGTACACAGACGGTTAAGACATTCCTACCAGAAAGCAAATGATTAAAATGAATGGCCAAGTCTATTTAAATAATACATTGCGTAAGGCTTTTAAGAGCATTGTGAGCATAGAAAGGCTATACAAATGTCATACTGTTAAAGCATGCAAACATGTAATAAAATAATAAAACAGCCTGTATATCACTATTAGTTCCATATAGTTATTTCTTCCCAAGGGCCAGGAGTACATGGCTGTTTATCATGAACAAATATGTTTCATAATCTCCTGCTTTATTGTCTATACTGTGCTTGAATAAGTTGCCTAAGATGTCCTATTTGATTAATGCAAGGAAGGGATAGCTAGTGACTAGAGCTAGCCACAGTCCATAAACCAAGTTCTGTAGGCAGATATTAAATACAAGGTAACTTCCTCCACAAATACCATGCTTTGATTATAATATTTAAGATTTATATTTCCTATCGCATCACTGTCAAATTGTCCTCAAACTCCCCATCTACAACTATAATATGTTACCGTTTTTCTTTGTGACTCAATTGTGATCTTTTGGAAGAGCTTAATGTACTCATTTTAAATATATGCATTTATGGTAGGGAAGTATTTATCTTCAATATCTTTGGTGTCATGCTCCAATGTATGTTGACTTTTTTTTTAATCTTTAGCAGTCTAGTCATACAACCTAGTAAGGTTATTCAGACTTTTACCTTAACCTTAACCTGACACATACATCACCTTGCTAACACTACACCGTACCTCTTATATGTCTTTGTAAATTATTTTGTGCTACTCTACACAATGACTCTATAAGATTATTCAGACTAGTTGATTGAATAGGCTTTTTTCTGGATTTGCGCAGTGACAGTAATTGGTTACTTGTTAACCTTAATAGTTACTAATAAACTTATAAAAGTAATGCACTACTTCCTTTAAATTGTGCAAGTAAATATGGCCACTGCCATATCATGTAACACAACACATGGGGGCGTATTTGTCAAACATTAGTTTGACTTAAATCCCTAAGAAACAACTATTTCCACAGGATTAATGCAAATTTTAGTATTGTTCTGTTTGTCAAAAATGTAAAGCCAGAGATATCATAGACATCTCTGGCCTTCATTAAATTATATTTCAGTACCACCATTCCCATATCCTCTTATCGAAAAGGCGGTCTTGTCCAATTTAACGAGCTCCGAAAAGCATATTCTTCAGAGTTTGTCTCCAAATGATAGCGTTATCAGCACTCCCTCTATAGTAAAAGTCTAGCTAGAAAGGGATTGCGCATGCGGAGACAATAGACCAGACAGAACAGAACAGGGAAATTCACTCTTTCACCACTGCAATAAGAAGCTAAAGAATAGTTTTGCCAGGACAGCTGCTTATTGGAGCAGCTGTCCTGGTTCCAGTTAGTTGTTATTGCTCTGTTACTACATCTCTTATTGCTGCGAATAGCGGCAATAAGAGATATTAGTTACTGGGCAGAATTTGAGAAGGGTCTTAAATAGACCCTATGGTCTAATACAACTTCAGAATTATTTGGCACCCTTCATGAAAATGAGCTTAAATCAATATATAAAATTATTCACACATGCAATGAGTGTTATGTCAAGTGTAAATATAGTGGTAAGCTGCATAGTTTTTATTTTCTTTAGTAACACAATTTTTAAAAAATTAGTAGGGTCCAAAATTATCAGCCATCCCATTATTAATAATTGGTGAGGCCTCCCCTGGCGCAAATAACAGCACTGAGCCACTTTCTGTAATGCTTATCAAGGCTGGAGATCACTGCAGACCATCTCCAGTTCCTTGACATTCCTGGGTCATTGTTTGTGGACTGTTCTCCAAAATACACACCACAGGTTTTCAATTGGGTTCTCTGAAGACTGAGAGGGCCATTATTTTGATTTTGTGTTCCTGTCTGTGTGGATTTTAATATGTGTTTGGGAACATTATCTTGCTGAAAAGTTATGACACCACCAAGATTTTTTTTACGCTCTTAGGAAGCCATCGGTTCTCCCTTTAAGCTAATCTAAAACCATTTACTTTAGTCAGAGTCAGAGTTATAGTACCAACCTTAGTCTTACATGTAAATTCGTAAGAACACAGAGACATGAACTTATTAAGTGTAATTTAATATGGAAAATAAATCCACAATGCTTAAGCTGAAAAACAACTAACAAAAATTACATACAATGTTATTTCACAATAATTTCTTATAAAATTGAAGGGGGAAAACAAAAGAAAATTAGTAAACTCACGAATGATCAAATTTCTGTCTGCTGAGAGAGCATAAATACTGGAATACTGGAACACTTCTCAATATGAAATTGACCCCCAAAGTGAACAAAAACTTTTAGGTTTACAGGACATTTAAAGCTGCTTCAGGTGCCCTCAGCACCCCTCCAATGTGATGTCAGAGCCAGAAAGTCTGTGTGCATGCAAATGAGTTTTACAACTGTCTATTCACAACACCTTCCAAGTCAGGGTTGTTTACACTGGGCTAACTTATCACCAGAATGTAGTACAAAGATGATATTACCTACATACAACATGTCATAATTTTTCCTTCATTTATATACCAGACTTGACTCCTGTAAGTATGATATTTTAGAACAGGAGTTGGCAATCTTTTTCTATCAGTGTGCTGGCTAGTCAACACCAGGTGTGCCAGTTATGTATATACAATAATATTAATAGTAATGGGACCAACAAATAAACATTCATTTTATGCCATACAATAGTGGCCCCAGTTCAAATTATGCCACATAATAGTACCCGCAATTCATATTATGCCACAGAATTGAGATATCACAGAGCCATGAAGAATGGGAGGGGGTCTGTTTTTATATATTATTGGTGATATTGATGTAACCTTAAAGAGAGATTCCAAGAGGTTTTATTCTTTACGACCCATGCCATAAATTGAAATTGGCCACTCATCTGGAGCTACACCTCTGGATATTCTATCCATAAATACCTCATTGATAAAGAAGAAGACAGCGAGATAACAATGTAATTAGTCTCTCCCTCTCAGGTTTTAACCCATAATTGGAAACAGAGTTCCTGTAAGACACACTAAGCTAATAAGATGAATTAAATCACAAACACCTATATATGGCTTGTAAGTAACTTGCATATGACAGTAACAATGGTGTGCATGGGCAAAAAGTTAAATTTTTGTCTCATCTGATCACATCAAACCATTCTATTTGTAGTTTAGGTGTTGCATTTTGTGTCTTGCTCTTAGGAAATGTTTCTTTAGTGAAACTTTTCCATAAACCTTCTGGTCATGGAGTTGGTGTCCAGCAGAGGGTTTTGATTTTTTAAAACCTAAAGATTCAACTAAACTGTTCTGAAACTGATATTTTGGTACATCTATGCCTCTCTTATCATCGCTTCACTGTATGTCAGAGGCAGAATGCTCATTTGTCCTCTTCCTCACAAATCTTTACCTGTTCTATGCATCTCTTATTTTTTTTAATTATTGCCTTGATTGTGCTTAATGATAATTTCAACTGACTACTAATTTTTATAACCTTGTCCTAATCTGTGCAGATCCACAACTTTCTGTTTCCTTTGAGTTGCCAGCTCTTTGGTTTTAGCCATGTTTATGGATGACAAAGGGATTTTACATGTGTGCAACCTGCTATTTATACTGAAGGATACCGCGTAATTATAGAACAGGAAATGCTATTAGCCAACAATGGAGATCCTGGAGACTAGAAGCAATAAAACAACAGATTTTTTTTTGCACTAAGTTGTTGGTTTTATTTAAAATATTCTTTCTAATAATTTTGCCCCATATATTTTTGAAAGAATACACTATTCTTAAAATAAAACACATTGATGCCATTTATATAAATCGCAAGGATTTCTACTAAAATATTTGATGAACATTTGAATCATTATATGTATTGTTTAAGTTTTATGATAGTTTTTACCCATTTTCTGGAGGGCTACCAATAATTCTGGAGTAGACTGCAGTGGTAATCGTGTTTACAATTACCACTATTATTCGGCACTGCAGGCTGACGTCATCGCAACGTCTGTCAATAGAAATATAAAGCGGCAATATGGGGACTCCTAAGGTTAAATTTTTAAACACTTAACCCGACATTGCCGCTTTAAATTTCTATTGACACACATCGCGATGACATTAGCGTGCAGTGCCGAACACTTCTCCAATTGGAATCATTTGCTGTCAGCAGGGTGCTCCCATCTGAGATCTCCAGCGTCGGGTTGAAGGTAAGTCTGTTTCTCTTCCAATGGTTGTTCATAATTTCGGATTTTCTTTGTAGGCCTTCTCCATGTCGGAGTAGTGGACATCGGTACAGCGTACCCAACCCAGTTGACTGTACCTACATTTTCTTCAATTCTTTATCAGGGATGGTAAGAATTGAAGGAAGTTAGTTTATGAAGACTAACAAAGACTTTGGGTAGAAAAGGGAATGTGTATGAAAGCAGCATTGGATACTTGTTGCCACTGAAAGTGTTATGAACATATTTATACATCATTTCATATTTAATTAGGCAATAAACAAAACTAGAGTTAGGCAGGCTTACAGTGTTTTTATTAACAAAGGGTGTTGCTGGGCAAGAATATTTGAGTTTCATTGAAGAGGAAGGTACAAAATGTTTGTTTTGTTAGTAAATGTCTTTGTTTGAGAACTGGAGATGGATAATTTTTCTGTTCCTAGGTTTGGTAGACTTAGATATTTTTTAAACAGAACAGTATTGATTTTGATATGGAATTTGAGTGGTAAATGTTGTAGAGACTTTTTATATATTATGCTGTGTACCTAACTCAAATGCCACAGTCTGTCAAAATGTCTAAACAAGAGCCTATAATTGTTTCTTAATAGAAAAGTTATTTAGCTAATTGGACCAGTAAGAGGAGAATTGTCAAATGAACGCTGCAGTAAAGTCTGCTCTACTTGTTTAAATGTGCAGGAGACAGTGATTATTTGCTACAAGTGCCAACATCAGTTGCCAGTTGGCATCATCAGAGATTTACTATCAGTGATATTCTCAATGGAAAAAGAGAATTGGTTTAGCTTCTTTGGTTGGAAATAGAAAGTAATCCCTTGATTGGGATTCAGAGCTCAATTCATCTCTTTATAGAGAAATCACGATCATGAAGAATTTGAGAAGGCAACTGAACTAAAACACTGGGGTTCCCTATCCAAAAGCCATAGACGTGGCAGTAAAACTGTACATAAAGGCTTCAGACACATAAGCATTTTTTATATTATTTATTGTGTTTTTTTTTAAAGATATCTATGAATACTTTGAATCAGTTAATAAAAGTAAATTAATGGAAGAAAATGCAAGGAAAAAGTGTTTTCACGATTTTGTTGGGACTTTTTTGGGCCTCCATAGGAAAGGAGAAAACAAACCATAGTGTTGTCTGAGGAAAAAATGCAGGATTTAGTAGAGAAAATACTACACAACATATGGATAAAAGTGGTTACAAAAAATAAAAATGCATCGTTGATTTTAATACAGCTAATATTTAAATGTAGCAAAATAAATGAAATGGCAACATTTAGATCTCTGTTCAGGAAATAAGCTTTTTAAATTGCAATCTTTTACCATCATATAAAGTAAAATATAGTAAAAATGAACCTTCATTCAAAGAACATTGTCACCTGCCATAAATAAAAAATATCAAAATATTTATTGGGTTTACTCATATAAGTAACAACATGTGTAGGGGGATTAATTCATATCTATTGGTAAATATTCCCTTCAATAGGGAATTCTCTCATGAATAATACATCAAATAGCCGAAATATTATTAAATGTGCCCAATTTGCACTTGACTAGTCCGCATTGATTGACCCGGTATGACCAGTTGTCTGTACCATCGGTTGAGAAGTAGGTACGGTATCTCAAACTGTGTACGCATTTTGTCCATACCAGATAGTGAAATCCTGTCAGTATAATATGGGGTGTTTGAGACCTGAGAAATGTACTCAGAAGTGAGCTGGGTTATTAGCTCAATCGATGTCCCATACACAGGTCAGGAAGCCTGCATAGATTTAATAGGAACTCACAGTCCCATTGAAAATGTATTCGTACAATTCACACAATAGTACAGGATATGTCAAATGTATTATCCACTGACATATGTGTAAATGTTACCAATCAACAGCTAACCAATGCATTTCACTGCATGTCTTGCAGTTTCTTTTGAAGTGACTATCCGTATAAAAGACTATAGCTCAAGAAAGGAATATAAAAATAAGTATCCCCTTGTGAACTAGTTGACTGATGAAATAATTTTTTTAAAACCATTTTAGTCTTTATGGAAGCATTTCATGTTTAAGTTTCAAGATAGTTGTGTTAAGTTACATTACTCTCAATACAAGTTTATTACAGCAATCTAAAGGATGATGTCTATAACACACCCACTTGTGTAACAAACTGAATAATTACATTTTATCCAATTTCTATTGCAACTGGTTCCATTGCAACCAGTGAATAGAGAAAGCTGGGTTGTGGATGTTACATGCCTGACAAAAGTAATTGTTTCAGTGAAAGACAGTAACCTACTTGAAGTGGAGACCAACATTTTGAAAATGGACAGTCATAGATTGTTATAAAGTCTTGTGATTAGACAACCGTGCTTCATATTGCTTTGGACAAAATCAGAGGATTAGAGCATCATTCCAGCATCTGAGAATAACTGAAGCCTCTCGTATTGACAATCTGACATGGTGTACATTCTTACAGCACAGGTTGGAACAACTGATATCAGTGGAAAGTTAAGTGAGAGGAATGTATAGCAATTTTCTTGGGCGTAATACAGGTAACACTGACTGTGATTAACGTTAGACATTTATCCAGAGTTCCACGACTATGTTTATATATTAATGCAATATATTAATGCAACTAACCATTGTTCCAGACTTTTGCCTGAATGACTTCACAGACATTTCTTTTAGTCCCTACAGTTTCTCAATTTATTCAATAAAGAATGTGAGGGACATGTAGAAAGCTATTACAGAGATATAAGAACATTTGCCAAGATAATTATACTATTATTGTGTGTCTTTTCACTGCACATAACCCTGGCTTCTTATTCTTTAGTACCTAACATGTGGTTATGAACAAGCAGTATTTGTGTTTCTATGTCTTCTCTCCTTTATATGTTAGAACCTAGCAAATATAATCACAAGATAAAGCACAAATGTAATTTCATTAAAAATGTACAAAATTATATAACATAAACAGGATCTTTTCAAGTGTAGGTTAATTGTGGTTGTTGTAGTTGCCATGTTGTACAATTTTTACATGGTATTTTTTATTTTCTCTTGACTTGTCATGCCTCAGATAAAACCATTGTAATAAGTTTATATTAATTAGTCTGGTCACTGTTGATAAATCCAGATGAGTGAGCAAGTAGCACAATGTTGCATTATTTGCATGATGGGAAGTTTACAAAACAACACTAAAATTACATACACACTTCATGTGAATGAGCTCAGGATATATGACATGATTGTTAGGATAAGGTAATAAAAGCTTATCAAAGTAACAGCAGTGCAGGGTGGAGGTAACCGGAATATGGAGGCAAGTACAGGGAATAGGCCAGAGGTTGTGGGTCAGTAGCAAGCAGAGAAGGTCGAGGAACAGGCCAAAAGTCGTGGCAGGTTGCAGGTAAGGATAATCCAGGAAACGGGCAGAGTTCAGGGGCAATCAGCATTCAAGCAAGGTCAGGGCCAAAGACAAAAGTCACAATGGAAATCAGATCAAGCAGATTATTCACAGAACAGGAACAGGATAGAGCTGGTCAACAAATATGTAGTACACGGACGCTATAACCGGCAAGGAGACTGTGCACTCCCTTACATACAAACATTGCCCAATCAGAAAGCAGGCAGCCAAGGGGTCTGATCAGCCACAGGAGGCTGTAATGTACACAGGGGCTGCCTAATAAATCTAAGGAGAGAGACCTGCCTCACACTAAGAGCCTAAACGCACACGTGCCCGACTGCCACACTTGCCGGGACAGGGCGCTAATTATCAAGGTGTCCCGGCTGTTGCCATGGTGATGGCCGGGATGAAGAGTACGGAAATGACGTCTCGGCTGTTGCCATGGCATGACACAGTGTCGAGGCACAGGAGTGACCCCGTGTGGCTCGTGACAGAGCCACTGGGACTCGTAGCAATGATGTAATGATGTTTCTATAAAACTTGCTCCATCTTTATGTCTAATTACACCATTTGTTTCCAGAAATGTAAATGTACTAAGTTCCAATAAAGATATTATCATGAATAATATGCTAAAATAGTTAATAGTATTTAATAATGTACATACCACACTTCATATATTACCACAACTTTTACTATTATCTACTTGTATTGACAGTAATCAGCAAATGAAAGTCCTCTCTCTCCCTCTCCATCAAAATGTCCACATTGCTCTTGTTCTACATTGGTCTATAAGGTTTCACCTCTATTCAAACACAAAATCGGTATATCAATCTCTTTTCCCCCATATTTTACACTAGACCTCTTTATCTCCTAGTACTTGGTTTTCAATAATTCAGAATCCGGGTGCACCCAAATTAATAATATAGATGAAAGATTTTGGTGCACAAATGAGGAGAGAAAGGTGCGCATGACATGGTAATGATTCATCCCATTCCCGTGTGCATGTGCCCTAAATCTGCCCAACTCCTCCTCTGGGTGTGCGCCTAACAAATGGCTGCAAAAATGTAACTTAATTTATAACAAATGCAATATCAATTTAAAGTTATTAACATTTATATATAATCTACATAATTATAACACTGTACTGTTGATTTAAAGCTTTCAACATTTACAGGATTATTGGAAAGGAAATGTTAATGTTCCTTTGGGAGCTGTGTGTGTGTGTGTGTGTGCGCGCACGCGTGTGTTTGTGTGTATACTTGCAACTTGCATTCATATGCATGTGGGGACATTGACCTGTTTACACACCAACACTGTGGGGACCTGAGTCGTAGTAGGGACAAAAATTGAGGCCCCCACAAAGTCTCTCAAGGCTAATCGATGCAGGGGACCTTACTGATATGCTCAGCATAAAAATCTAGTATGTCCCCGCAAGTCACATTTGTCGCAACAAAAGTGTGCTTTTGTCCAATGTGGAGGGGAGAAAGTGTGTGTGCATCCCACTGCTGGAGGCCAGTATTTTGTCCAAATATATAGCAGGAGCAGGAAAAGGAAATGACTGCATCCTGCCGGTGCTTTGTACACCAAGCGGGTAAAGACACAGTCGAATCTGTCTGTTGCTGAAGGTAAAGCTGGGACAGTGAAGCATGACAGAGCCCACCAGTAACTCCGACTATAGCCCAGAGAGCAGTGGAGATGAGTATGCCCCTGACACTTCGGGGGAGAGCGGTTCAGACACCAGCGGTGATGCCCCGTTGCCCACCAGCATATCAGAGTGCAGGTACCCATAGATGAGTTCTATGTATGTCTCGACCTTCTGCTAGCCGTGTTTTAAACACAGAGGGTCGGAGAGACGACGCAGTGTCTGACCAAACGCTATCCAGAAACTGTGATGGCTCCAGCGCATATAACAAAAAGCAATACTGCCTGTACTGTGAGAAGCCCCCTCTTAAAAATTGTCCGGCACATAGAGCATGGTCACTGCAAAGAGACTAAAGTAGCCTGGGCCCTGAAATTCCCCAAGCGCTCGAAAGCAAGGTGCATGCAGATGGCACATCTTTGCAATAGGGGCAACTTAGCACACAATGCTGAGGCAATGAGGGCAGTCCATAGCGTTCTGGTCCCGTGCAAACTTCCAGACAAAGAGATGGATGCTGAAGGCTTCATGCACTGTGTGGCCTGCCAGGGCTTGTTTCCAAGGAAATACTTGTGGACGACACATGAAGAGATGTAAGCTAAACCGAAAGGGCAACAAGCTCACACCTGGCAAGAACAGACACCAGTCACTGTGCGCCTTTGCTTAACCTGTTCCACCTGACATCAGTGATGGCTTTTGGAAGCTCTTGAGTAACATCGCCAAGGATGAAGTCTTACTCGCAGTCAAAAATGATTGATGCATCATGCAGATGGGACTGTATCTGTTCAACCGGGTCGGATCAGATGTTGGCAGGCACGAGTACATCCGTCAGAAGCTTAGAGAAATGGGCAGGCTTCTGCTACAGGCCAGAAGAGCTACCCCTTTGGAGAGGATGGAAGACTTTACCGTCCCATCGAACTTTCAGCACGTAGTAGACACTGTGAAGCTGGTAGCTGGCTATGACGAGGAGACAGGTACATTTAAGACGCCCTCGGTGGCACTCAAGATTGGGCACGGCCTGCAAAAGATAGCGAACAATGTGGAGTGCTGAGCTATGATGGAGGGCTGCACTGCTGTGGTTGAAAACACACGAAATTTCAGGAAGCTATATGAGGCGAGATGGAATGAGTTTATCTCATCGACTGCCTTGAAAACTCTTAAGGAGTCCAAGTGGAACATGCCTCATCTCTTACCTTTCACGGAAGATGTGAAAAAGATGCACTTGTACCTCGATGAGAAGCAGCAAGCCTACCGAAGTGGGCTATCCAAAGCCTACGGTTAACCACTGGGCACTGCTTGCAAAAGTCACCCTGGCACAGGTGATCTTGTTCAATCGAAGAAGGGAAGGGCAAGTTTAAAAAATGTTGCTGACTACCTTCTCCTCAAGAGATACCTCGGATCTTCATGAAGATGTGTCCCTATCGCTTTCCATGGATGAGAGGAAGTTTTGCTGGCTCTTCACTCACATTGAAATCCGAGAAAAACGAGGAAGAAAAGTCCCCATCCTGCTGATACCAGCCATGCAAGCTGCAATGGAACTTGTCGCAGAAAAGCGTGACAAATTTGGAGTGGATAGCCAAAATGTCTACATATTCGCCAGACCAGCTGCCTTGTTGCACTTCAGAGTCTCTGATAGCATATGACTGTTTGCCCGAGAGTGTGGGGCCCAGCATCCCCACATGCTGTCTTCCACGAAACTTCGAAAGCACATTGCCACTCACTCGAAGGTCCTCAACCTAAACGACACAGAACTGAATCAGTTGGCAAACTTCCTTGGGCACGACATCAGGGTGCATCGGCAGTATTACTGCCTCCCAGAAGGGGAATGCGCCAAGATCAGCAAACTGTTAATGGCTCTCGAGAGTGGCATAGTGGCCGAATTCAAAGGCAAGAATTTGGACAAGATGCACATTGATCCGGACGGTAAGTGGAAAATCTGGTGTCTGATGTATGCTTTTGACTTTTACCTCGGTCATTTACATATGTTTCTTTTCAGAACCGGTCCAGCTACAGAGCGACATGTCGGATGATGAGCAATACTCTGTGACAGAGGGAAAAGTGGCCAAGTGTTTAGTCGACATTTCCATGTCAGAAGAGAGGCGGTGCATGGACCTGGCAACAAGGGACCAGTGCCCAGCCATGGCTTCCACAGGTAGGTGTAGCATACAGTTTTACTAGGCAGAAGAACTTTGCCTTCTCTATATTTTGCGGATCCATAATGGACCACTCTACTTCCTTTCAGGTTGCAAAGAAGTGCGGATGAAATCCTGGGACAGAGAGAAGGTCCAGGCTGTGGAGAAACACCTGATGAGGTTTATACAGACATGCTGGGTGCCCGGAAAGCGAGACTGTGTTGTGTGCCTCATGGCTGAACCATCCCTACTGAAAGATCGGAACTGGTTGGGAGTGAAATTCTACACAAAGAACCGCATAACTGCTTTAAAGAAGGATCAAACTTGTTGAAATGATGCAAAGTGGTTGAACAGGGCTGTAGCCTCCATGGCTAGGTGTCGGTGTAAGCGGGCATGTGGATGTCCTCAGACAGTCAAAATACATGACACTTTCCCCATCTTGCAGTCCGTATCAGTACTTTATGCAAAGTCAAAGTGTAAATCTCATGTAGTAACTCTGGTGACAAACAGCTCCTACACATACCCACCCCTATGATTGTTCTGTCGACAGGGCATTAGGAAAGGGGTGTCCCTATAGAGCCATGTTCCAGGCATGAGTCCTCACGATGCAATAAAAACAAGTGTGTGCGTGTGTGTGTGAGTGTGCGTAACTCCAATGACATTTTGTAGGTGCTTCACATGTTGGACAATGACCTGTAGCAGCAGATGTTAGCTCTTAATAGTCACACTTAAAGCTAGCATCTAATTGGCTCCTTTGGGTTACATAACTTGCACATTTTATAAAAAATAAAGAGCTGTATGATGGCACAATCGTGTCAATGTGAATTGGGGTAGGCGTGATGACACTAATCGCACCCCCACAATTGCTCATTGGACCTCCTCTCAAAAAGTCAAGTATTCATTATTTATGTAAACATATTATTTTCATTGTAAAGTGGTCTGTTGATGACATTATAGAAAAAGAACACACTTATCTTCTTTTCTGGGTCAATCCACTCCCAAGAGCTACATAGAAAATATATTTATGCTGCCAGCACATGAATAGAAACATGTTTAAACATTTATATTGATGTGCAAGTCATTGTTTTTTCTTACTATGAAGGCTAATGAATACTAACATTTAAGTCAATGCAATTTGTAAGAGTTGATATACTTTAACTGTATGTCTAATGATATATGCTTAGTTTAAAAATGTCTGATGGTAAATATATACACCGTATTATGCTTTAAAAATGAGTTTGATTAAAACAATATATGTTGAATGTTATATTTTCTGATGGTTTTAAATGAAAATATTTTTAATACTTATGTAGCCCCAGGATCCTGGAACCCTGTCAGAATAGCTGCAGATAACCCCTCGAACCAATAATCAACCTATCAATTCACTAGGAACCTATGACATCTGGGAGGCATGACTGAATGAGGTCACTAATTCCTAATGAATTGAAAATCAACATTTTCATAAATATTGATTTAACCTAGAAAATGTTTCCACTGTAAGTAACTAATTGGTACACATTAATAGCATTATTTCTGGTCTATCACTTGCACTTACAGACCCCCAACAGCACAAGACATCAATAATAGGAATGTTCTTTTCTAGTGGGGTAGGGTAAAGGCAGGTACACTCACGAGCAATCAATCTGTATAAAAGTATATATACTATATATCAACTTTATATATATATATATATGTGTGTATATGTATATATATATATATATATATATATATATATATATATATATATATATATGTACTCTTATATAAATACCCTTAAAATTGCTAATAAATAACTTTGTTTTCACGGGTTAACATTAATAAAAGTTAGATTTTACTTGGGGTGCTCTGCAGTCCTAGTAAGTAAATTGTCAGTCTCTAGTTGCAGTTATGTTCTCTGTTCTCAGTTAAATCCCCTAGTTAATTCTATCTCTCTTATGTGTCATATCACATTCTCCTCTTTTTTTCTTCTTCCTTGGTTCTCCTCCTATCTATGCAACTGGACTCTTTCTATTTTTTTTCCTTTGTAACTGGCTACAAATCCTGCACTACTTGCAATTTCTCTCACCTTTCTCTCTACCTGATTTTCACTGATATCTCTGATTCTCCACTACTTTACTCTCTTATGTTTCACTATTCCATTGTACTGTTCCTTCCATTCCCTCCTGCTTCTTCACTCATCTTCCCCTGTCACCGATCTCTCTGATTCTCCACTACTTTACTCTCTTTTGTTTCACTTTTCCAGTATGCTCTTCCTTCCATTCACTCCTGCTTCTTCACTCATCTTCCCCTGTCATTGATATCTCTGATTCTCCACTACTTTACTCTCTTATGTTTCACTATTCCATTGTACTGTTCCTTCCATTCACTCCTGCTTCTTCACTCATCTTCCCCTGTCACCGATCTCTCTGATTCTCCACTACTTTACTCTCTTATGTTTCACTTTTCCAGTATGCTCTTCCTTCAATTCACTCCTGCTTCCTCGCTCATCTTCCCCTGTCACTGATATCTCTGATTCTCCACTACTTTGCTCTCTTATGTTTCACTTTTCCATTATGCTCCTCCTTCCATTCACTCCTGCTTCCTCACTTATCTTCCCCTGTCACTGATATCTCTGACTCTCCACTACTTTACTCTCTTATGTTTCACTTTTCCATTATGCTCCTCCTTCCTTTTGCTCCTGCTTCCTCGCTCATCTTCCCCTGTCACTAATATCTCTGATTCTCCACTACTTTGCTCTCTTATGTTTCACTTTTCCATTATGCTCCTCCTTCCATTTGCTCCTGCTTCCTCGCTTATCTTCCCCTGTCACTGATAGCTCTAATCTTCTCTCTTGCTCTGCTCCAACGTCGGCTGCTACCTCCTTATATGAATTCTCACTAGCTCTGTGTTCTAGATGGCTCCTCTCACCAGAAGGAGAACATTCCTATTACTCCTTCTTATTGGCTCTTAAAAAGCAGGTTGGAGGCTCGGTCCCAGTCATATGGAGGTGTGTGGGAGGGGGGTAGAGTTCCTTTTTCTATATCTATACAACAGTTTCCACCAGTGGGGGCAATCTTATCACTGACATCACTAATTTTATTTCTGTACATTATTTACAGCATCTTTATTTTTTTTTTTTATTTTACCTCAAGGTGGGGTATTGGATATTGCCTATAGATATCATATCTACAAAGCACACAAAGGTTAGAGGTACAATATATTGCCTCTGGCTAAATGTAAAATTCTCCTGTGATTCTAGTTACTTTGAGAAAGTCACAACTGTATTTTTGAGATTTTGTATATTCACTTTTTTTAAGAGCTGACTTGCAGCTTGATTTTTAAGGACACCTTACATATCTTTTTATTACTTTGGTTGGTGTTAATAATTTATGCCAAAGTGACTAGGTATATATTTATTTTCTATTTCCACTAGATATAGTCATTTGTATTTACATTGAATCACTTGAATAACACTTTGTTTCAAAGACCACCTTTTCTTTGCTAATTTACAACATTATTTTGGGTTGGCACCAGGGCAGCTTTTTGTATTCAGTGTGACTGCTGGATCTCAGATGTGTGTGTGTATTTCATTATCTGTTTAATTAGTATATACATATACAGCTTTAAGTATGCTGTGTAAAATTGTATTATTCACCAAAAAAATCATACCTAATAGATTGCCATGGCAACTATTCTTATCTGTCAGTCACAAACACTCAAAAGGACAACTTTAAAAAAATAGGGCAGATAATCACATATGAGACAGACAAGGAGAGATATATTGTGTGGTGAACATTTCCATGTCTACGTTTTCACTGCCTCTCTTTTTCCTTGTTCCCACCAATTTATTGTCAGTCTATTTATATGCAGTATATCGTGATGGTGTACAGTTTCACTGACAGATGTCTCAGCCCGTTTCTTTAATTAGATCTATAATAATAATGTAAGTCTGAGACAGAGATTGTCTATCGTTCATTAACTATGGGGCTTTAGGGCAGTTTACTTAATGTTAAAAAAACTTAGGTAAACAGTATATGCTCAATGCTCAATGCAAATTAGCTACCTTACTTAAAACTTGATCACTTAAGGTGTAATATATATTGCTATTACTTAACAACCTTTACACATGAACAGAACTGATAATTTAACTAGCACTCAGAAGGAGCTGTGATATCCGGTGCAGCAGAGAGCTGGTACTGCTGATATCACATGTCTTTTTCCTGCCCCAGAATTCCTTGTGTTGTGATTGGCACATTTATATTTCTACACCACTTGCATCCTGTTTTCCTTAAGGCGTTATTAAAGTAATTCTATTGTTTTCAAATAAGCATTGCCCAATCAATTGTATGTGTTTCCAAAGCACAAAGTGATTTATTTTTTAGCAGATGTAAATAGTCAACAATTCAATACATTATTATATTATGATACAGTACAGCCAATACCAAAATATAAATACATACCGATGCTATTGCATGCGCTCGCTGCGCAAACCACGGGACCCAGTGGACAGTATATCTGTTTAGAATACTGTGTCAGTTGACTGAGAGCCAGGGGGAGTGCAGCTATGATTATATACAGTACAGTGTTACACAGTGAACAATAGAGATGACGTAGATTGTTTCTATAGGTCCAGACGTTGGGTGGGTCCAGGGTAAACAGGTCATAGGCTGATTCAATCTAAGGAATCCAAAGGTGGGGGTCGTCTCTCCAGGGGGTCTGCTCCTTTCATAGCCAGCATCATACAAAAGGTTTATTCCCTAATATCAATAACTAAAGTATGCAATGTGCGATCTCTTCGCCGACTGCACCGGACAGCTGCTGATGAATAGGGTTTCAGTATGATACCAGACATGCCACCTTTCCCACAACCTGAACCATATATATCACTGAAGTGTACATATAATCATTATATATATATATATATATATATATATATATATATATATATATATATATATACTACTAATAAACCAAATATTATCTGCTCATAAATTACAGTGTAACGAAACCAATATGAATATGAATTATATAAATAACTAAATGTTGTAATGCGAGTGTGTGCGTGCGTATTTTACCGTGCGATCGCACCACGCCACGTGTTACGTGGCGAACGGATCGCAATCGCACGGCCAAACAATATTAAACCAATATACTTTCGTTCATCCAATTATACGACTCTGACAGTCCACCCTTTGATAGTATAATAAACTATCACCTTAAAGATAATATATGCAGGATCTCAGTACCACGTTTCATTGTTATGTAATACAAGTCCCCCTTGGTGTATGACCATGCTGTTTGTAGATCTAAACAAGTTATCATAAGAGAGAGTCTTAATTCTCTAAACGACTTCTTCTTTTACTATAAACCGTACACTTCTGGAGCTTGGAGATAACCTTTTGTATGCCCTTCAAGGGTGCAATAAAACACTTAATACATTATTTGGAAAGGTACAAGGTACAATAGAACATGTATCAGCTATACAGAATACACTACTACAGTTATTCAAGTTTAACAGATTCATCTGTCCAACGCATGTCTTTAAGCTCAGAATACATTTAAACACTTCATGTTCATCAATAGCATCATCCTATGTCTATCAATAATGTCATATACAATCTCCTTTAGCTTGCGTTAATATACACACTTCTAATAATGTCATCAGTTCCTTTCATCAACACTTGTGGGCGGGCTATTGTCTGTTCGTTCTATCCAGTCTCCCAATACTCAGATTTAACAGTGATCGGCTTGCAAAGCATTGGGAGACTTCAGACTAAGGGACCTAGGTGTCGTACTTTTTCCCCTAGTGACCTCCCACCTATAATTCGGGTACCTCAAGAATATTTAGTGGAAAGAGAACTAATCCTACTTGATATAATCACTGAGGCACGTGTGAGCACGCCCAGCACTTTGTTTGGTCTAAAACCTTACCCTCCCAAGAATGATAATCATTCTCAAGGATGCCTGCTCAAGTCCGAATATTACTGGACTGGTATCGCTGGGTGTACCTCTTTTTAACTATGTGGTCAACATACTTACGGACATAATGCTACTCAGACAATAGCCCCTCGCACTTTCTCCAAGCTCCGAGGTTTCCTAATTTTCCTTTACCCCTGAATTGAATAGAGTAATTGGCTGGACTGATTATGCTACTAACTTCTTCTTCATCCCCAATTCCTCAAGATCATTACTTGAACCAGTCTCTGTCACCTGCTAATAATTAAAAGAATTAACCGTCCTGAGAAGAGAATGAAATGAGAGAACACAACACAGGAAAACTACAACTTCCTGCTGGACAACAGTCTTAGGTTGCTACTAACTGCATTCGAGGCCTTCCAGAACAGACTCATGAGTGCCCTTGGACCCTTCTCTGAGTGTTGGCCCCTCTGCAGTGGGTGGAATGGGCACCAGTGTTTCTCTGCTACCCTTGAAGCCGTGATGCTGGTAGCCTACACCTGGTACCTGTCTGTCAAATAACCTGAGCCTAAGAAATTACTGCTCCACAACTTACTCTCCCGATCCAACATCCTGACAGTTAGTGTGACTTTTCAGGAAACAGTGTTTTGGACGTTCTCGGTTGCTGTCTCACTATTTACCTTCTCTGAAGGTCTAACCTAGCCCCCCAGTTACAATCTCATCTCACGAGGGGTCAAGAACATTTCAAAATCGTCAGGTTAAGAGTCTACCCAGGAGTGATCTTTTGGTGGCTGGGAAGGACTAATGGCCGAAGCTATCAGTCACTTCAATCAAGTTCCAACTCTTATTCTATTCAATTCGTTCTACCTAGTACCACTACTTTATGTTCACACTGGTTTATGGCTAATTGAAAGTATGTAATTTGTTGCCACTACTCATACATTATACCTCTATTATCAATAACATGAATACCCCTATCATCTATTTCTAGGACTATCACATTGAATAACAAAAGCTTTGAGTATGATACAGTAATGCATTAGACACATTTCAATACACCTTTACCCAGACATATTTCATTAGTACACCACTGTATACTTGAGGATTCTGCATGGTGGTAATTGGATGACGTGTATTTGTTTTACCTGGAGGAAAACCCATCAGCAGGAGGGATATGGGATGGCTTTATTGATCTACCTTGTCCATCTTTCCAGAGTCCACCAGACTCCTCACCACATCTCTTCACCTTCCAGACAGTTTATTCCTCAGGTAACACAAATCTTCATATATTAACCAATATGTGTATGTGTGCATGTTTGTGTGTGTGTGTTCACATTTTAAAACTAAAACAATACAACGAAAAACAAAACAAAACATAGATTTGTTAGCTGTCACGTAAAACCCTGCTGTCTATTTGACAGCTATGTTCGCCCTGGTGTGACAGCCATGTATGGTTGTGTGTGTAAGTGTGGACTTTACTAGCAGTTACTTCAGTTGGTAACTGTGTCACTGTATAAAGTCCTCAATGTAGTGTCCTACTCATGTGCTGGTATTGCTAGAAAATGATTTCTCAGTCACCTCAACATCGCCCCCTAGACTAGAAAAATGCTGAAGACCAATGTATATCAATCGATTTTCCCTCTGCCAACTCACATGTCATTCTCAGTACCTCACATTCAGCTACTTGACTAAGTGAGAAGGACACAGGGGTCTATTTCTATAACACTTTCTTCAAATATAACAGTATCCAGTACATGTCTGTCTAACAGTGAAAAAATATGAAACATGAAAGTTCTACATTTTCTAGGGTTTCACATTATGTCGTATCTTGTGGTAAAAATCCTACTCCAATGTTCTATACAGAGATGCATATCTGTATGCCTAACCTCCAGCAATCTCCTATCCACCCTTTGTGCATCCATATAAAGGCACATTTTTGTACAGGAGGCACGAATCATAAAACAAAAAAAAACAAAACAGATATGCAATCTATAAAACATGAATCGTATTTCCACAACAGAACCTTTCTGCTTAAAATCAGCAGTTTCTATACGCATGAAAACAAAACCCCTGACTGTTTCTGTAACTCATGTCAATCTAGTGTGTGTATCCCTGAATTTGTCTTATGTGAAAAAAAAAAAAATATGTCTTAGCCCCATTGATGAGACTGTGTCTGATTTTATCTCTACCAGAGCAGAGAGAGAGAGAGAGAGAGAGAGAGAGAGAGAGAGAGAGAGAAAGAAAGATAGAGGGGTACTAGCATTTGTGTAAAGAATGAGAAATAAGAAAGCAATGAATAATGGGGAAACAAAGATTTGAATACAAACATACATGTAGAAAGGGAGAGTTTACAGCAAAAATGAAAGCTGGATTGGACTCTATGGGGAAATGGCTGAATTCATTCCACTGCTCCCCTTAGCTATTTGCTAACTATGACCCCTCCCCATACTTGACTAGGTGGTCTTAACCGTGCAATCCAGTGTCGTCCGTTATTTGTTCATTAAGAACTCGGTATCACATTGACTACATACCTTTTCAACGGACTTTCCTAACTTATGATAGAGAAATGTAAAAATTAACTGTTGATGACTCATCTGAGATACATAAAACGATATTTTGGAGCAAAGTGTGTACATACTTCATTGTTGGATAATGATTCTCAGCCAAACAAATTATCATGAGACACTGCAGCCTAAAACAAAGAGTGTTCCATTTGTCTATTGTTAATTAGTCTTTCAAGAGTAATTCTTCTATTTCTCTATCTCACCCCTTTTAAACACTAAGTCTATATATCTTCTGTCTACCCTTATCTGTGGAGAAAGGACAAGATAGTTATCTCAAAACGGCAAACAAACTAAACATTCTCATTCTTTACCATCGGCCAGCGATTTAGGAAAGCAAACATGTGACAACATAAAACAAACAAACAAAATCAACAAAGATTACCTTTTAAATAAGTTTCTTTCTACACTTTGCACATTAATACTTACCACAGATTAACTCTAGAGTCGGCTATATTTCTCCCCCAAAATATTAGTTGCTATGGGGTGTGCAGGAAACTGTTGAGAAGTCTCTGAGACTTGTGTGTGCCGTCTCTGTGGGTGTCTGTGTGTTTCCCCCTTAGATGGGCCCAGTCTCTTTGCTTCCGCTCTTGTCATTGTACAGTCCTTTGCTTGGTGTCCCGTTTTAGTGCATCTAAAACACTTCCTCAACTCATGTTGTTTCTTTTCCTTAAACCAGGTGTTATTATGATGTGGTTGTGTGTGTAGTCCCTCTAATGCTGGGATACTCACCATCATTAACCTATCACTCTGTGTTTTTTCCTTTTTACATTCTCTTTTGCGAAATGGTCTTCCTTGTTACACTTGAAACACCTGATTATTCTATGTTTCTTATTATGTGGGTTGTATGCTGGTGGTCGGGTGTGCAGACCCTCTAGTGCTAGGATACTTACCATCATTACCCTATCACTTAGTGTCTCTTTTTGTTTATTCATACTTCTATCATGTCCTATAGCTGACTCCCTGAGAGCACTTACAGTGATTCCTCTCCAGTATGGTAATGAAGTTTGCACCCTTCTTTGTAAGTTTTCCCTGAGGCCATCCATTAGAACTGAAATAGCAACCTCCCTGTAATATACATTATCTTTTATGTCTGATACCCCAGTATATTTGGCCATCTCTATCAGAGCCCTGCAAAAATAGTCTGTTGCATTTTCACTATCCTCTTGCTTGATAGTAAAAATTTTACTCCAGTCCACTATTACTGGAAAATATATGGACAACTTTGTGATTATACGTCCAATATTATCCTGATTGTCATCCTCAGTTAAGGATTCATCCTCCTCCAACATACAGTCCTTAATGAACTTTTGTATATCAGTATAGAGGGGAAGACAGGTCTTTAATAATACTCGCCAATCGTTATTAGTTGGCTCGTACACATTACCATAATATCTAATAAACTTCTGACATTTGGTCAAATCTTTCCTAGGATCAGGGAAATCAGACAAAATTGAAAGTGTTTCAGACATAGTACATGAATCATGCTTTGCTACATGTTTTAAGGGAACATCGCCATCTCTGTCCACTTTCCCATTGGGAACTGCTGTTGTGCAGACAGGATGTAAGTCTACCAAATCACTATAACTAGTTGCTGAGATTGCTGCTGCAGTACAATGGATGTCTCCCCCTGTGTTAACCTTTACCTTATTCTCACCACTTTCAGCCGCTGCCCCTGCTGGTGGGATCGTTCCTTTTCTTTGTCCTGAAACATTACTTTTAACATCACTTAAAACAACATACACGTTACTAGTTACAGTTTTTACATTTTTGGTATTGGCTGTACTTTCCGCCCCGACCAAATTTGTCTGGGGCGTGTTTGCGCTCAGTTCACCACGCTTTGCAACGCACACTTCCGGAACGCTCATTTCCGGTACGCTTATTTCCGCTGTGCGCACACTTCTCGGCCACGTGTTACCTTCCATTTGCCACAATTTTAAACAGTCATCATGTTCAATTCTCGTGTTTGTTGGTTTAATCAACCGTACTTTATCTCTAACATTATTTAACACCTCTGAGTCAAGACTACCTATGTTTGGGAAAGGTTTCACACACTCCCGGGTCATCTTGACCCATTTATCACAGTATGCCGTTGCATACGCACCATACTTATTATACATAACATACTTCGCCGAACCAACCGGCCATTCATTAGGCAGCACAACATGGACTATCTCTAGCGTTTGCTTCGTATCCATTGTAAAAACAACCTATTTCTCAACGCTACACAAAAAAGACTTTTTACCTGTTCTCCTTTCAAACAGAACCTACTAGAGATTTTTATTCGTGGACGTTTTCAACAGGTACGTCCCCTTAAAGATATCAATGCTCTTCCTAGTTTGAGTACTTTACCACTGTTAGCAACCGATATCAATCAAGAATATCAGTGGTTGCAGCGTATTTCCTTCCACATCTCCCAAGTCGCAATCACAGCTGTACTAAATCAACCATGCGGTCCGATCGCACCGATAATGGATACTAACTATCAGTAAGCTTTGCGATTAATATTTGGGAATGCCGCGAAAACCTGTTATTTTCACTTCGAGTATGCCATGCATACTCTGTGGTGTCTCTTTATCACCTGCTCTTATTAGAACAGAACACCACTCACACAAAGGTTTCTTTATATCCTGCTCAGCCCTAGAACAGAACCTTTGTTGTCAGGTCATCTTTTTTACCATGCCCCGTCAGACACACCTGAACCAAAGCGCTATCAATTTTGAACAATTAGCCGCTGCCCTCCCAATACTCAATCACTGCCTTGCCATGCGGTCGATTCGCACCGCTCAATGATTCATTATGCGGACCACAGATAACACCGCAGTGCTCTGTCCCTTCCAGCAAACAATACCCTTTATCAGTAAATGTCGTGATTAGTATTGGGTGCGCGTACAAAAACCTATAGTTGCCCTATAGTTACCAGTATACTTTTGCCTTTATGTATAAATAACATTCACATACACACACATAACCTTTGTTTTCTGTACAGAAAATAAATTTCCCAAACAATGGCACTATCCTTTCAGAGATTTTACCAAGTGATTACGCTATGCATAGATAACAAACTATGATCATGACTGTTTACACACGTGGCAACAATACTGGAAGTACACATACTTTATGCAGGAAGTACATATACCTTATGCAATGCTATACCCTTTAAAACGCAAAACGACAATAAAAAGAAACATTTTTCTTTCTTGTCCCTAGATTCAAATTAGCGTTCCTTTAGTCTATGCAACAACGGACATTCGGTTTCGCAACACAAAGTGAACCACAGGTCTTAAACACATTGCGTTCTTTCCTGTTATGCGATGCGTCCGTCAATCCACCCTTTGTTGAGGAACCGAATACCGTTAGCGTTGCATACCTGCCGATAACGTAACTCACCTTCGAGCCCCCAAATTATTAAAGTAATTCTATCGTTTTCAAATAAGCATTGCCCAATCAATTGTATGTGTTCCCAAAGCACAAAGTGATTTATTTTTTAGCAGATGTAAATAGTCAACAATTCAATACATTATTATATTATGATACAGTACAGTACAGCCAATACCAAAAGATAAATACATACCGATGCTATCGCATGCGCTCGCTGCGCGAACCACGGGACCCAGTGGACAGTATATCTGTTTAGAATACTGTGTCAGTTGACTGAGAGCCAGGGGGAGTGCAGCTATGATTATATACAGTACAGTGTTACACAGTGAACAATAGAGATGACGTAGATTGTTTCTATAGGTCCAGACGTTGGGTGGGTCCAGGGTAAACAGGTCATAGGCTGATTCAATCTAAGGAATCCAAAGGTGGGGGTTGTCTCTCCAGGGGGTCTGCTCCTTTCATAGCCAGCATCATACAAAAGGTTTATTCCCTAATATCAATAACTAAAATATGCAATGTGCGATCTCTTCGCCGACTGCACCGGACAGCTGCTGATGAATAGGGTTTCAGTATGATACCAGACATGCCACCTTTCCCACAACCTGAACCATATATATCACTGAAGTGTACGTATAATCATTATATATATATATATATATATATATACTACTAATAAACCAAATATTATCTGCTCATAAATTACAGTGTAACGAAACCAATATGAATATGAATTATATAAATAACTAAATGTTGTAATGCGAGTGTGTGCGTGTTACGTGGCGTACGGATCGCAATCGCACGGCCAAACAATATTAAACCAATATACTTTCGTTCATCCAATTATACGACTTCGACAGCGTCTTAAGTTTTTTCATTAAAGATAATTTATTGAAGCCCTGCTCAATTAAAAAACAACAATAATATTTAAGGCTAATGTGTTATTCTTACAAGCATAGTTGTCCTGAACAGAACATGCTTTCAAGTGCAGGAATAACAAAAAGTTATATCCAGGTATTGAGTGTGTAACACTGCAGCACAGTGTCCAAAAACAACATCAAAATATCATATTCAATAAATAATAACATATATTAATATAACAAATTTTTAATAGTTGTCAGCTATAATAATGTTTACAGAAATCTACATAAGAGGGGTGGTGAGAGAGTCCACTTAGTAAACCTCTAATCTTGACTTGAAATAGAATGCCTCTCAGAGTTGGATTGGGGGATCACCAGCAACATTGTATAGTTTATACCAAGATATGTGCTGTAAACATTTCCGAATCTGACTTTTGGTAGAAAGGGGTAGAATATTGATAAAGCTTTCCCATGGGAAGCTATATCTTAGTTTATAATCAGTAACTGCGATAATTCTGTTAAGTAAAGCAAGGAAGGAGACTATTTTTTATCAGGGTAGAACTCCCAGTATACGATAGAAGGAGACAACTCCAGCTCCCCTACTCCTCCAGGCTCCTGATCATTTAGGATGCATTTAATTGACAGAGATGTGTAGAGTTGTATTCCTAGGATAGTAATTTGTTTTTTGGCCCAGTGTAAGAAATTTGACCTGTCCTAGGATGAATGTGTAACATTTGCCCCTAAGTACCTGTCCATGGATTTATCCATGTTAACTGAGAATACTGAAATTGACCCAAAAGAGGTAGCTGAAGAGCAATGAAATGCAAGACATCATTATCAAAAGCTGATGTTTTGATGTTTTCTCAAAATCTGACCAGTTTTGCATAATGCGGACAAGTGGCTCTATTGCGAAGTTAAACAGAAGAGGTGACGGGGGCACCCCTGCCACATTCCCCTCCTCATCTCTAGTCCATCTCCTTTGATTCTGTTTAGCAGAAGAGATGTAGTAAGATTACTGTAAAAATATCTGATTAAATAAATGAAATCTGTCTCGAACACCATGCAGTCCAAGACCACGAATAAATAACATGTTGTACGAGTAAGGTTGTTGGCAAGATGCCACCACCACCTCAATAGCTGTGCAGGTTCCCTTCACAGAATGATGGACCACCCCACAAAGCTGAGCCAGTGATCAGAGAGTAGGTTTGGCAAAATTTATTGAAGTCTTGTCGCCATAATCTTTGTCAGAATTTTGAAATCTGTATTAAGTAAAGTATGAAGCAACTGATTGAGGATCCTTATTTGGTTTAGGAGTAATGGGGTTTATGTCTGAGAATGGTTTGGTACAGTTCTAGAAGGGAAGGAAGAATATAGTGATGGAGAAGCATCAGAGAGCCAATCAGGGTCTGTTGTTTTATAGAGGTGTTGGCCCGAGATGATTTAATTAATTTCAGTTAGGGTTATGTCCCCATGTAAGATTTCTCTTAGGGCTTGTGATAATTTTGGTAGGTTAGCCTTTCTCAAAATAATTTTGTATGGTGGTAACTAGAGGTCGATATTAGAGTAAAAGGAATGGAAGTGGGCTGATGATATCTTTTGATATTTTATATGAGTGTTTTGATACGTCCATTTATCTCCTACAATAAAATAATTTCCAATGTGATTACTGTACTTTCAATGCACAAGAATTTTATTCGCAATCTAGATTGCAAGACAAAGTATCGTATGTATACGCCTGCGCAGTTGACATCGACAACAAGCTTCAATAAGAACAGACTTTTTGGGAAATCAATTCACATTGATAAGCTGTCCATCTTCCAAGCCAAATTTCCCTTGGCTAGAATGCAATTCATGTAAGTGCTAATCTGAATGTAACCCCTTTTTATTTTAAACTGCTTTGCTTGTTATGTCAATCTATTAATTGTTATTCATTATTGTTTTATCTGTATGCCCTGTATTTTTGTATATTAAATCTATAATTTAATATGTTGCGTCCTTGATACTCTAACAAATCCATAAGCCTGTTAGAAGAGAGCTCGACAAAGTTAACCCTTGGAATGCCAGTGTGTGATTTGTTAATACATTTGATTAACAAGCTGTGTGTGCTTGCATTTACATCTGTGTAACAGTCTGGAGGTGTGAAGAGGTAACCCTTTGTGTGCTGGTGTGGGTCTTGCTAGTCTGTGAATAGCTAGAAGCCTGTGTGCCAGTTTGGGACAGTGGATTGGGGTCCTATTGCCCGTATTCAATAGGTGGTGGCAAACCTGAAGTGTCTGGGGGTGTGAGAGCGCTGTGTTTGGGGGCGATTCCGTAGGTCTATAACCTGTGTGATAGGTAGAGAGAGACTGCGGGCTGAAATTGTGTGTGACCTCATACAGCAAACACCCCAAAGTCACAGCAGCTGGGGGCGTGTTTGTGACAAATTGGGCAGCACGGTGGCCTAGTGGTTAGCACTTCTGCCTCACAACGCTGGGGTCATGAACTCAATTCCTGACTATGGCCTTATCTGTGTGAAGTTTGTATGTTTTCACTGTGTTTGCGTGGGTTTCCTCTGGGTGCTCCAGTTTCCTCCCACACTCCAAAAACATACTGGTAGGTTAATTGGCTTCTATCAAAATTGACCCTAGTCTCTCTCTCTGTCTGTGTGTGCGTTTGTGTGTGTATGTTAGGGAAGTTAGACTGTAAGCTCCAAAGGGGCAGGGACTGACGTGAGTAAGTTCTCTGTACAGCGCTGCGGAATCAGTGGCGCTATATAAATAAATGGTGATGATGATGATAAGAACGCTCTGGTTTCCAATGCCAGAGGTGAACAATTTATACAGTTTACAGTAATATATAGTGACATCACACAGATACACAGATACAATAATAAGGTCCACATGTATAGGTCGATGGGTCATGACCTCTTAAGAACTTGACGCTCCATAGGCTGATTCCTCTGGCTATTGTCCCTTGAGGTGAGGGTCATCTTTCCATGTGTGGTCAGGTGTACATCCTCAGGCTCTTACCCATGGACCTGTGTACACTGGTTTCTTTATGGCATTTATCGAGTTACAGTTTAATGTATGAAAACTAAACTTGTTATGCCAAGCAATGTGTGAATGCTACATAAATACAACTGGATGGATTAAACTCGATATGATTAACATGTTGGAAACATTAAATACCTTCTTTACCACTTTGTAGTTTTTTATATAAACTAGAAGAAAAGGAATAATCTTTTTTTTATGCTGTTGTTTTAATCGCATCGCAACTGATATTAGTGTACAGACATTGCTAATAACTACTTTTATCCAATTATTAAGCTTTCACAGTTTGGATCCCTAATTGCTATAATATAATGTTTCTTCTTCCAAGTTTTAGACATGGTGCCCAAGAGCCTCTCTGTTTTCCTTTCCCATCTGTAGTATTTATGTGTTCTAGGATATGAGTGTTTTTAAGTAATTCACAGGCCTGATTATAGTATTTCATGGAGCCCTCACTCAGTGAGTCTATGTACAATTGAAATGCATTACTCAATGAGTTCTGCAGCAGCTGGTAGCAGGCACTAGCTTCCCTTTTATTTTTGACATTTAGCTAATTATGTGATCACTCATTATTGCTTTTGAGGTCACCCAGAAAAAGACTGGGTTGTCCCAATGATCAATGTTATCAACACCCTGTTAGAAATTACTTGAAATCATAAGAAGCTATAATGTATCCCAGGAAACACCAAAGGCGGCACACGTCTAATGACCAAGGATAATCTATAGTTACGGACACCAGTGCATTATCTGAAATGATAATGTTATGGGTTAGCAAGTTTATTTAATTTTAATCAATGATAATGTAGCTGCATTTAAGATCACAATTGTGTATTGCATATACTGATTAAAAAAGATAGCCACCCCATGGGATTTAGTGAAAAATTGTTAATCCTATTTTCTCTAAGAGCAGAATCATCTCCCTCCACCCAGTTAGTCACCTGAAGGAAAATTTAATCAGGATGGAGTTTTTTAAGATGTTTAAGAACCCTTGATCTTTAATGAGAGAGTTCAGACTACTAACATTCCAGGAAATCACTTTGAAGAGTGCAAAGAGGTGAATGGGAGAGTTTTTAGGTGTGTGATTACATGGTCAATCTAACCCACTTTTGGGAAGTTGGCAGGTGCAGAAGAAAAAGGGAACAACCACGCTGAAAAGAGCAGCAGAAGGGTCAGTCAAACAAGCTCCCGAACGGTTCCAACTCACCCCACTCAAGTATGAAAGGGAAAAATATAATATGAAACATTGAGAATAATAGTAATATAGAGTTTATATCACCCAGTGCTTCAAACTCGATTTTCTATTTTTAACCAACCCAACAAAAACATGAGTGGACCCCTTTTAACATCAAATATTGTGTGTTGAAAATAAGGACTATAAAATATGAAATGGAAGCAGGAAAAATGAGATGCAAGTTTAATGGCAAAGGCTTTCACAAGACAAAGCCAACACTTGGGTAGTGTGTGTTCAACCCTGCATAAAGAGACAAATTAAGGGTGACTATAGGATCTATAAGGTGAAGGAGCATTTAAGAAATGGTTATTGGCCTTAAATGGGCCAATGTAAATTAGCCTTTGACTGTTGACTCTTTTTTTCGCCATCAAGGCAAAACAATTGTTTTGGCTGTATAAAAAGCGACATACCTCTAAGAATAATTTCCTCTTTTATTAATCAATTGTCTATAAACCATGTAATATCAGATTCCTGAGGTCATCAATTGACAGTTGAGGTGACTTACAGTATGCAGCCAGTAATTGCTCTTTAGCTCTAAAATTTAAAAATTTTGCAATAACCAGACATGGTTTACTAATAACTCCTACTCATTCTGGGCTCAGGTTAAGAACTATTTCCTCCTGAATCCCCAGGGCTGTGGGTATAGTAATACTATGGTAATCAATTTGTTTTAACCCCTTGAATTACCCTGGAAGTCCTATAAAATGCAGGTTATTCCTGCAATGATGATTTTTAAAGGTTGTCTACCTTATCTACTAATGATTGATTTGTTCTGGCCTGAGAATCAACTGTGTTTTGCATTGAGTTAACTTGATCCTGTGTTCTCATTTGTTTTCCTGGAGGTTTTAGCCAAAAGCAAGTCAAAGGTAGTTTGCAAATCTTCACAATTTTTATCAGTTAAGGGCATTATTATTTTAGGGAGTTGAAATTATAGGTAAGTCAGTGTGTATTTCTGATTCATTAGATTTGTCATGGCCAAGCAAAGGAAAAGAGGGGGTTATTTTTGGCAGAACCTTGTTTTTGATTACCCATTTTAGAGCTTGATGTGGTATGAGGTGATGTACAATTCAAGGACTTGTTTTCGTTTCTGTCCATACCCTATATCTCTGCAGGTCAATAATTGAAAATAGTCACCCAATTACAATTTCACAATAGACAATAGAGTGTCAACAAAAATCACATTAAAAAGGGCAAGTGGCATGTACCCATAGATTTACCGTCCTTCCTAAGCTATATGGTCTACACGGTTATTGTTGAACAGGTTAACTAAAATTTAGTCTTTTAACAACTCAGATAATACTGAGTTAACTTAAATATAGAAAATACCAAAGAGTACAGAGTGGTTTTGTGCTAGACTTTAAATGGTGAATCTGAAATAATATAGTAATATTAAATCACACACATATTACAAAGGTATATTAAATTTAGAAATCACCAGCAGATACAGAACAGTTAACCTGAGTAATCCTTACTAAACTTTCATTATTTACACTTAATGAGGGGCATAGTTTAAAAGAATGGGGTTGGTGTGGTGGATGTAGTGGCAGGGAAAATGAAGGGGTGGAAATAAGAGAAGGTGGGCATGGGACCAGCAAAATATCCTCAGGGTGTAGGATGGTTGTTGATTTCTCCTTCACACTCAGGAGCCCTAGTAAAAAGTGGCCATACTAGAAGCCACTGGAAAGGCATTTCTCCTCTTAATTTTTAAATAACACCAGTGCGCTACCTGAACAGGAGTTAGAGGGACCTTACTGATCTTAGACCCTAGCCTCTTATTATTAAGGAGACCTAAGCGGCATTAAGATCTCCTTAGATTCAATAATGTTAGAGTTTCTGGGCCTTTAAGCTGTAGCCTGTCAGGAATATAACTGTGGGATGCTATACTTAGTTATACATAGTGATGATATTGTACGAAAATGTCTACAGAGGAGTTCTTAGTCACTTCTTTGCAAGATACAGTATGTGCTCATAAATAAATAGTCAGCAAAAAAAAGAGCAAAAAAGGAACAATCATAACCCACAACATTCTCCTCTGTCGGTGGATCTACAGCCTTCAAGATTGTGAGGGTTTGAAACAGAGTACACAGGTTTTGGAACACAAATCAGGCTAGAAGTTACACTGTATTTATTGCTGCTGGTAATGGGGAAGATCCATCAGGAGTCTTGATTATGATTAAAGATTTAAACAATTAGAACCATTGTTTGAATTCTATCGATTAGATGGCTATGAACATGTCATGAACAATCGCAGATGATCCCAATTCAAGTTCCTGCTCTTTATTTGCAGTTCGCTTATTCCGATCGCGTTCAAGGTTTGACATTGGTATTTGACGTATGCAATTAATGTTTGAGAGCTGGCGATCATGCTAAATTTAGTGTTCTTAAATATTTTTATTTTAAAACACTTTTCAAACACTAATGTGTTAAAAAAAGTATCATATATATTTAGGGGCATACATCATATTTTTTTAAAAAAAAAATAATATAAATACTGATTGATGCATTATATAAATCTTTCCACTCCCCAAACAATTGAGGGCCTACCATACTCCTTTCTCCAATCACTATCACTCTAGTAGTTTGTGCTTTATACCCATATGCATTCACAGTATAGCAATAAAATTCAAAATAATCTAAAACTGACATCTCTGCATAATCAGGAGAAACAGCTTTTTTTTAAAAAAGAATTAAATAATCTTAGGTTGTACTATTTAATAAACAGGGTAGAAAACTAGCACAATACAAATCAAGGATACAGACCACAAAATAAAAAAAATGTACTTGCACCAAATTCCTCTAAAACAAATTATTATGCATAGCAACTAAAATAAGACACAAAGAGTGAGTTGTTCACATGTCAAAAATGTCACTTGTCCTTTTTCTCAAGAATTTATTTCCAAAGTTCTGTGCACTAAATATATGGTATAACCATATTAACATATATTGAAAAACACTTATCAGTCCATTCTTTTGATAATGTAGGAGTTAGCAGAATGCTGCATGTGATCTATGTTATTTTAATCAACTTTGATGGAATCCACTGACACATAACAAGACATGCCTATTGGGCAACATTGCATTATAGTGAGCTTTGCTGTTTTCTATGCTTTTGATGCTGACGTGAAATCCTCTTTAATCCTGAATGGTTTTTTTGCAGTAGAATATTTTTTAAAATGAATACTGAAGTTTTAAAGTATATTCTCATCTACAATGTAGCTTTCATTTTCTAGGAACTAGATACATAGCTGTTACTGTTACCTAATGTATTTGCAATTTGATCCATTGAGATTGAGATCTATAGAGAATGTAAAAAAGTAGGATGAGTGATTTAATGGAAGATAATTTGTACATGCTCAGTAATAATGTCTGCCCTTCTAGATATCGAGGGTGTTTTATATAGTAAAGGGTAGCAGTTACAGTATGTCTGAATTAATGGATTCAAAAATAACAATTGCTGAAATCTCTTTGAATTGTGTTTTCAAGGTTTATCTTGAAAATCAGAGAAAGTTGTGCAAATGCCCTGTAGCAAACTGAAGTGTCTCAGTGCTTTAGTAAGGAGGCTTGTAATCCGTGAGTTACCCAAACCTCCATCATCATCATCATTTTTTTTTAAAAAAATTTTTTTTATATAGCGCCAACATATACTGTTGCGCTTTACAATTGGGGACAAACACAGTAATAAACAAACTGGGTGAAACAGACAAATATGTTAGAGGGCCCTGCTTGCAAGCTTACAGTCTGTGGGACAATAGGACTTGGATACATGAGGTTAAGTCTACATATTGCATTTCGGTCTAGCCAAATTGCAATAGGTAAAAACAAACAAACAGGGATTAATATGCTATGTGATCCAGTCACACAGCAATGTTTGTCAGAGAGTTGTTGTTTTGTGTGGATTGTGTAACAGGTGGTATTAGGGTAATCTAGGGAGGTTAAGAGGGTGTTTCAGGAATATTATAAGCATGTCTGAATGCCCTTAGGTTGTGTCTATGTGATTTTTTTGCAAAAATATAATATACTACCAACTGATACCCTAATTAATAATTATTAATGCTTTTGTGTATGTATAGTATTTAATTTCCTAAAAGATATCTGTAATAATAAAATAAAATCAGATTTGCTATTTTTATGAAAGCAAATACTATGGTATTTCAATCAGGATAAAGTTCCAGGTCAGAAACTGAAAGTGAATCAGAGAGAGAATTGCTATTTCTCCATTATGAAGATTTTCTTTCACTGCTTATCACTGTCATAGAGAATTTTATTAAACACATGTCATCAGGTCAGCTGAATGATGCAGAGAGGAACCTTTCCGCTTGCCAGGCCAGTGCAGAGTCCCTCTGCACGTGTGTGAGCCAGTTTGTCTGGAACTGGAATCCAGGCCTGGGCTTCTAGTTCCAGATTCCACACAAAAAAAAATAAAAAAAAGTAAAATAATTTAAAAGGAAAAACCTACTGGAGTCTCATTTTATTTTATTTGGTTCAAGTAAAAGAAACAAACCAGTAACTGAACCCAATGGTGTCTCCAGGAGCTGAAATATATATGAAGAGTCCTAATTGCCTCCTGCAGTTGTGTAGGAGACTGTGTGCTCCCAATTATCTACACAATAACAAAACCTAACATACAGTGCTGTAGATGCAATTAGTGGTGTGCAATGAAAGCCGAGGCCGTGGAAAACTACATCCTGTAAAACACTTCTAATAAAAACAAATGAAGATATGAAGACATGAACCCACACCAAGTTGCTGTATAAATCAGATTACCAACACATAAGTTATCACACTCTTTCATATCTTAAAATGAACACTGTTGGAAAATCATCTTGATTGTTCTTCGTGTTTGAAGGAATATAATAAACCATCATTGTTTATCTTGGTGGTATTGGGACTGATGCTAAAAAGAATATAATGATCATTTGGATAAAGGGGGATCTTAAGAACTAATAAGCTGTCTGACTTGTACAGAAACAGTAGCACAGTCACAATTTGAAGTATCGTGCCAACACGTACTTATAAGATGAATACGGTCCCACAGTCACAAAATTGATATATTGGCTGATTGGCTGGCTGTACTGGAATAGAAACACATTAGCAACAGGTGTACAAATTACACCTATCTTCCGTGTCTCCTAGTCGATGCAAGTAGGCCAACCTTTGGATGTGGTGACGACCCTTGTATCTCTTCAGTTGTTCTCAGCAGTCTTCTCCAACCTTTCTTTAGGTGCAGGTGTAATCCTTAATCCCAATAGATCAATCCTGTTTACTGGAATATTTTGGTTGAAAAAAGGTTTGTCAGCGATGAGCGCTACGGAATCAGTGGCGCTAAATAAATAAATAAATATATAGATGATGATGATGATGAGCACAATAATAAACAACCTTCTGTGTATTGATTCCAGCCCTATTTAGAGTTTCCGTTTGTGTTTCATGGAATACATATTGTCACACATTGCACCAGATAACCTGCATTTTGGTCACTGTTCTTACCTGTTTCCCTTGGTTCTCACTCCCTGCATTCACTTGCTGGTCTGAACTGAGCATGCGCACACCAGGTCTTTTCAAAACTTCCTGCATTCTCTTGATTGGCTACCAACTTGCAAGATCTTCAGGTCTCCTTACCTGTTAGGACGCTGTTCTCTCTGGCTCCTGTCTGCACATAGGTATCCTGTGTTACCTGTTCCAAGATCAAGATCGGTGGTATTATTGCAAGAACCTCGTGCCTCATCATCGGCCCCTTCCTCAAGCTATTTGCTTTCCAGGGATCTCAGTGCATCAGTTCTCTGCAGTTCACTACCACTCAGTTAGTATCCTGTGTTACCTGTTCCACGATCAAGACATGCGGTATTGTTGCAGGAACCTTGTGCCTCATAATCTGTCCTGTTCTCAGCTATTCGCTTTCTAAAGACCTTAATGCTTCGGTTCACTGCCGTTCACCTGAACCTCTGCATTTATCATCCAGCAGCCCTACTCCACTCCATGGTTCCAACTCACCCTGCTCTATTCCCCCTTAGAGGACTGCGACCTGCGGCTAGAGAGCAGCTAAGTCCATATTCCCTTGGCGGGATCCTTGGAAGATACCTCTCTACCGTTAGACTCTGCACCTCTCTGGGGGTAAGTCTATCTAGAGCGAGGCTTCGAGGTCTATTCCAAACTCAGGCTCCGTGACACATATGCTTGTATCAGAGTATGTTACTCCATATCTGTAAGCCCTTTATTATGAGACAACAATGGCATTAATTAGCCCACAGCAGTGTCGAATCAAAAGTAACAAATTCTTACAGATACAGTTATAAAAACAGACTCTATTCAAGTGTAGTTATCGTATATGATACACTCACAGATAGGCTTTTAAGGACTCCGCCCATAACATCTCGCAACCTCTACATCTGGCAAAGAGAGGGTGACACCAAACATATACCTCTGACGTATACTCTTTAAAGTGACATAATATAAGAGCGGAAGACTATGCAATTTATCTTGATATTACATTCTCTTAACAATTGTATTTGCACTGTTGCTGTAGATAAAGAACACATTTTTCTTAAAGTGAAAGTTGTATTCCTAAAAAGCTCTATAGCATCACTCTCTTGTTTAACCTTTTGTTAAAGTTGGCCTACGTCTTGGAGAAGTGACCACCTAGAGATGTTCCAGCCATGATTTGATGTGATGATCATATTTCATACAGGAGAAATGTAGGAGTAAGAGAAGACTTAATTTTATTGCTTTGTTTTAGTTAGAAAAGAGAAACAGAATGATCAATATTACTGAGCATAATAAGTATGTGACATGTATGCAGTTTACATGATTCCCTACACAATTACCTACCAGTGAATGAGAACATGCTGGCTGCAGGAAAAGGTATTGTGTAGAAAAGAGTGCCGCAAACGTGAAATACCAAACATAACACACTATCTATATATCATAATAGCTGTTTCTTCAAAAGGAAATGTTAGTGCATGAAAAGGCATCAAGTGAGATCTAGAAAAATACATAGAGAAGAACTTGACAGGGAAAAGCAGAAATTAAATTAATTTCAGAATCAGAAGGCATTGAACTCTAGTTGGTGTTTTACTCATCAAGACAGTGTAATTATTATTATTCATGCATAGCTTGTCATCCTCTTTTAGCTTTCTGCTCTGTGAATGTGTCCAATAATGTTAATAGAGTAATGATATTTCTAATGAATATAACATGCAGAACAGCACAATATCATAAAAGAAAATCAGAACTACAATCTGCTACAGTGCACATTCTGGTCCCCAAAGCAGCTTTAAGTGCTTTGCATATTTTTGCATTTTGTAATGTCATTTTCAAATGTGTTCTCTCTTTAATATATATGTATCAACTTTAAAATGTGTTTTAAATGGACCCAACATGAATAATCTGAAAATATTTCCAAAAGCTGAAAATAACAAAAGTACATAATAAAAAGAAACCTTAGAATGTTACCAGCAATTCTTTTGAGTACTAATTATGACTCGGATATTTAACTATGTCAGGAAAGAACATCCTGAATATTTCACTTGAAACTATCAGGAGACATAAACACAGATATAACTTGTAGCGTAGAAATGATTTGAAGGCCCCTCAAAACATGTGCCTTTTAAATTATTAATTTGTTTTTTTTTCTACAAATCATAACATGCTATGCATTCATTCATTTATTTCCTTCAGTCACTAAGTACTTTAATAAGAATAAGTAAAACTCTTATTAAAACATATTGAATCCTCAGTTTAAACTAACTATACATGTGCAGGTAAGAAATTGTTAAATTGTTGTTATTTATATGAACATTAAAACAGGGTTATTTTAATGAGTAACACGAGGCGTACAGTACAGCAAAACATAACCATTTGTACTATGAATTTCCCTTTAAGTGTAGAACACTATGGGCCTGATTCATTAAGGTACTTAAATTACGAAGTTTCTTATTTAAGTCTCCTGGACAAAACCATGTTACAATGTAAGGGGTGAAAATCAGTTTTCTATTTTGCACATAAGTTAAATACTGACTGTTTTTTCATATAGCACAAAAATATCAACTTTAAAATTCAGTGTACAAATAAGCTATCAAGTATTTGTGTGCTATATGAAAAAACTGCCAGTATTTAACTTATGTGCAAAACAGAAAACTAATTTTCACCCCTTGCATTGTAACATGGTTTTGTCCAGGAGACTTAAATAAGAAACTTCTTAATTTAAGTACCTTAATGAATCAGGCCCTATATGCTTACATTTTTAAAATGAGATAAGGAGAGGCACAATCACAGGGGATTCTATGCATTGTAGGAGGTTGAACTTTTCCTCCCCAAAAAAGCACTTTATTTGTAAACCGTCCCTGACATTGGGTCTCATCCAATATCTTGTAATGGAACACATTTTGCATTTCTTTGGGAAAAATATGTTTTAAGGTGAACTTCGACCAATGTACTAAAAACATTCAAACAAAAGTGGCAGATGTCTCCTGACTCTAATGATTAATTTAAGACATCAAACTAAAATGAGCAGTATTTTGTTATATTATATATTTTTTCGGAGAGAAATGTTGAATTATTAATAGGTTGGACTTTGACTCTTTCCAAAAAGCACATAATTATGTGAATCCTTAAAGCTAGGAACAGATAAATTTTCTAGGGCACAATGAGAGTTGCATGTAGCCCCAGAAATTTTGTTTGCTGTGATATGTCCAAAATTTTGGCGAAAAAGTTATAAATCACAGGAAACTTCAGATTATAAAACAAAACAAATCAAAGGACCTTAGTGCTGACCTTGATTCACAGGGCCAGGGCTGTTTAAAGAAACATATAAATATAATTGACAGGTCTATATGTTTAATGAGAGGAGAGCATTAGAAGGCACATTTTCCACAAGTAGATAAACAGTCCCCATGTACAGTGCACTGTGTACAATAAATATATATTTAAGCACAGTGGCTTAGTGGTTAGCACTACTGCCTCACAGCACTGGGTCATGAGTTCATTTCCCGACCATGGTCTTATCTGTGTGGAGTTTGTATGTTCTCCCCGTGTTTGTGTGGGTTTCATCCAAGTTCTCCGGTTTCCTCCGACACTCCAAAAAACATAGTAGTGGCTTAATTGGCTGCTTTTAAATTGACCCTAGTCTGTGTATGTGTATGTTAGGGAATTTAGACTGTAAGCTCCAATGGGGCAGGGACTGATGAGTGAGTTCTCTGTACAGCACTGCGGAATTAGTGGTGCTATATAAATAAATAAATGATAGTGATGGTGATGAAAAAATGTGTAGAGTGTGTCCACCCCAAATTCTCAACCAGACCCAGAGTTTCCATTATAACATGATGACAAAGGATGTGGGGTCCCAAAAATCAGAATTACCCACTTTCCCAGAGATACAAGTATGCGCTGAAAAGCACCGGGCTCTTTCCAGCTGTAAGGGCTATGCTATTGGACTCTGCCATCTCTCATCCTAAGCTGTAAGGGCGCTGCCATTGCATTTATCATCATCATCATCATCATCAATATGTATTTATATAGCATTAGCAAACTTCATAACACTTTATAAAAGCCACCTAAACCCTAAGGGGTCTAGGATAACTGGTAGCATCTGGGAGGTGGGGGCTGATTTTTGTACTGCTTCATAGAGGCACTAGTCCTTCACTAACAAGCCAAGGACTGGTTTTCACTTTAACAATGAGCCCCACAATTTGTTAAATTTCAGATTCTCCCAGTATTGTTACAAGGACAGGAAATGAGTGTGCACTTGAAGAACAAATAAGAAAGCTGTGTGTGTCTGCATTTTTGTAGTTCATTACTAAGCCTAAAGGCCTTTTACTAAATTCAAATATTTATAATATTTCAAAATGGAAGCAAGAGAGGACATTAAATAAATAATACAGTATTAATAAAACAGCAACATAGAGGGCCTGATTCATTAAGGTATACAAAACCAATGTAAATTTCAATTTTGTTAAAACGCACATAATATGGTCATACGCACATCCATTTCCAACTAGGAGTGGATCTGAAGATACTTCTCTTGTTGTATACATGTCTAGGTGCACTCTGCTTTGACAGACCCAATACATTGCAGTCCAATACATATGTGGAATATAAAGTCCCAGCAGAACACACTAAAAAAAATAATGCATTAAATTGTTGTCATCTGTTAATAAAATGGTCATTAAGAAAAACCTTTATCATGATGTTATTACATTCAAATGTACATAAAATGCATTTTTACAGTTGCTCCTGATTGCAAACACATGTTATAGCATGCATACACATCCGTCATTGCTATCAACCAGCATTTACACCTGCCCTGTAGCTGAAGTAAGTGATATGACAGAAAAACACGTACCTTAGAAATGCCCAAAGTGAGATATGGGCATGGTCTGACCAGGTTATAGGATAAATACAAGTACCTGAAATTTTTAATGGGAGATACTGGCTGAGTAGGATCACGTCAATTCCAGAGTAGGCTTTATGGATGGAGGAGAAACAAATATAGTCCTTGGCTGGAGCATCATCAATTCTCCATGAGTCATACAGGTTATGAAGTTTTAGGAATTCCTGAAATGCCTTACAACTTAGGGTGGTTCCCTAATCAGACTGGGCACTGGGGTGAGTCGTTCTATCCAGACTGGATGCAAGGACACTATTAAAATCCTCTCCTACAATTAAGTCGCCTTGTCTAACCTGAGCTATCAAGGTCCTAGTTTTTAAAGAATCTATGTTGGTCAATGTAGATGTGCTAAGGAGATTATTTAAATAGCTTATTAGAATCAGGTATCTAGTATTAGCTATATTTTAAGTATATTCCACCAGGCAGGGTAGCTGATGCCAACATTCTAGATTTTCTCATTTCTGAATCAAGTTTCAGTCATTTGGTTTTGTGTTACAAATTGTACTGTAATTTAAGTTTACAGCAATACTGCTTCCGGGCTACTAGCAAAAATCTGACTTAAATTATTGCTATATATGGTATAATTTTTATATGGTATCAATATCTGAAGTAAGTAAAATAAGTAAAGCACACAATTGTTCAGCTTTACATATTCCATTTAGGAAAATATCAATTCTAATTACACAGTGACAGTATTACAACATGTTTATGTTTGATATGTATCAAGAATTATGTTTCCATGATTATCTCCTTTTTTTACCATGCCAAAGAAATCACTGCACAGTAGTTTACAATAATATAATAATGATATGTAACTGTGATTGATAATGAACATTCTAAATAGGTTACAGCATGAGTTCTGCAGGAGTTATGTAATGGATGTCTATATATGTAATAATACACTCCTTACAGGTTGAGTGCTTTTATGTAGGTCATGAGACTCCCAAATCACGTTTATATTACAGCAAGGTGTGCATTATTCCATATATCTATCTATATTGCACAGTGGTCATTATATAGATCTTCAGGAAATGTATGGTACTCTATGTTACACAGTAATTAAAAGTTTCATCGAAAAAACTCTAATATATATATTTTTTATTTTGCAGGAAATATATTTGTCGTAAGTCTAGCTGTGGCAGATTTGGTGGTGGCCATTTACCCATATCCCTTGGTGCTCACATCAATATTTCGAAAAGGATGGAATCTTGGATATCTCCACTGCCAAATTAGTGGATTCTTGATGGGAATAAGCGTTATAGGATCTATATTCAATATTGCAGGTGTTGCAATCAACCGCTATTGTTATATTTGTCATAGCCTCAAATATGACAAGTTGTACAGTGACAAAAATTCATTGTTTTATGTGATTCTAATTTGGGTGCTAACATTCATTGCCATTGTGCCAAATTTATTTGTTGGATCATTACAATATGATGCTCGGATCTACTCATGTACATTTACACAATCTGTTAGCTCAGCGTACACAATAGCAGTGGTTTTTTTCCATTTTATACTCCCAATTACCATAGTAACTTTTTGCTACTTACGTATTTGGATCTTGGTTATTCAAGTGAGGCGTAGGGTAAAGCCAGATAACAAACCTAAACTGAAACCTCATGATTTCAGGAACTTTTTGACAATGTTTGTGGTTTTTGTGTTGTTTGCTGTCTGCTGGGCTCCGTTGAACCTCATAGGTCTGGCTGTCGCAGTAAATCCTAACACAATTCTACCAAGAATCCCAGAATGGTTGTTTGTTGGCAGTTACTACATGGCATATTTCAACAGTTGCCTTAATGCTATCATTTATGGTCTCCTAAACCAAAATTTCAGGAGGGAATACAAAAGGATTATCATTTCTATTTGTACTGCAAAGCTATTCTTTCAAGAAAGTTCTAATGATGGAGCAGAGAAGATCAAAAGCAAACCATCACCTATGTTGACAAACAATAATCAAGTCAAAGTTGACACAGTATGAAATTGGATCATGTTTGCCTATATTTATTTTATTAAATGTGAATTCCACACAAACATTATTTTTAAACCTTGTGCCCTACCCCTCTTTTCTATCTGAACTACGTATCTTTCATTTTACTGAGGCTTGCTGGTGTACATATGGCACCTAACAGTTCCTCAGTTAAATGCTCACTGCCTCTGAATTAACATTGTCTTTGCCAGTGCACTTATATTGATTGGTGCTCCCATGAGGTGTCTTGCTGAACAGACAATCTCAAGGGACAGGGACAAGGCAGGATGGGATTGTTCTATTAGTGAGAGCAGCCTGCAGAGCTAATTGATGAATAGAAATGGAAATAAAGGCCTCCCAGCCTCAAATGTCACAAAGTAACAAGTGACACAAATCTGTTGTATGGAATGCAGATCCCTGGAAAACTTATTTTGCAGGGACAGATTTAATTGAAAAACAAAACACACCAATAGACAGGAGGGAAATGATTTTTATTAAAATTCTTTTTGAGTGGAATTCTCTTTTAATATATATATATTTTTATTATGCTAAAGTTACAGTCATACATGTTATTGGCATTAATTGGCCGGAAACTCATGTCATAATATGTATATTGCAATAAAATACCTCTAATGAAGAGATTCAGGGCACATTAGTAGATGTCTGTACATTTAATATCCACATTATATTTAGCCTAACGTTCTTCTATAAATAGTAAAACAAGGGCCTGCACTACTATTAGGTTAACGTATGTGGTTGCCTATGGTAAGGGTTAGGGCACACCTAAAATACTGAATAAGTGGCATAATATCATTTATCGAGTGCTTTTAATGCCCCCATGCCACCCCCACATGGAGTGTCAGCTGCTTACATGTGAAGCTGCTGGCTGCTGCTCCTCCGTGTCGGTGTTACCTTCTGGAACTAGCGCTTCACTCGGATATGACAGCCAAACTCCACATCCCCAGCCGAGGATTCCGCCCACAACACCCGCCTGCCAAGGTAAGATGCAGCGGAAGTGAAGGTGCAATGCTTGTGAGGAGGTGGAGGGCAGGCACTGACTGGGGATTGGAAGTTTACTGGATCGGCCTTGAAGAAAACATACCGGAAAATTAGCTTCATTTGCATCTATGTCCTGATTTACATATGTTCAGCTATCATTATGCATGCATGCACACAGACACAGATGTACAGTACCTTTGTATCAATTTATAAACAGAAATGCTTCAGAGTTATCACATCTGATTAATCATTCACTCTTCCATTAGCACTGTTGTACTTTGAGTAGCATTGGAAAATGCACTTAAATAGCCATTCATGTGTGTGTGTGTGTGTGTGTGTGTGTGTGTGTGTGTGTGTGTATCATTTGCGTGAACTACCCTTCTATATCAAACCAGTAGAATGTACTGAGTAAAATGCTGGTCATGCTAAGCCATGAGTATTCACAATAAATGTAATTTAGCCAAAGTTAAACAGATCTAATTATCTTATCTATTCTGCACTTGACTCACAACACGTATCTGGGAAATTTTTACCAAGGACTGAGTGAACATTTTTTTTTATTTGTGAAACTGTATACATTTCATATTGATCTATAATAATTATGTTAAAAAAAAACAATAAAATAATGGAAAACTACAACATTTTGCAAACTAAAGGATATCTGAATGTTGAAATGTATTGACTGTATATATTACCTATTTTCCACTGAGGCCTAACCACTGCTTATAAAATTTACAGACTTTGCACTTTATCTGCTTGGGTATGTTTTACATAAATACTTGAACACAGGAATACGATTTTGGCAGCTGTGGTATGCAGTGAGACCACCTTCAATATGCTATAGGTGCCTGAGGAAGTGTTAGCTTTTCATAGCGATTTTAAGTATTTTAGAATGCATGCCAATACCTTGCCAAGGATCGTAATAATATTTGTTTACAAATACCTATAAAACTCAGACTTATATACTGTGTAAATGCGCTTGTATCATTTTGAACAAGAAGAACAATTTTCTTCTGTCTCTTTTCTTCATGTGGTGTCCTTATGTATGATGTGATAAATGTGCTCTTGTTTGTAAATGAAAGATGGAATTCCCACTGTCTAGAGAAGAGAGAAATTTTCCAAACAGTTCCACTAAATTTCCACCTAATTTGTCCATGAAATTTTACTTATTTCCTGTCCTCCCCCAACCACAGCACACAGTAGCATTTATGGACTTTTGTTGCAGCTGTATCCATAGACTATATATTAAGCAAAATGAAAAAAGTTCCAGGCACAGTATTGAATTCCATTCCAAGGAATGGTGAAACAATAGCATAAGTCGATGATTAATTCTCCAGACCTTTGCACTATTGCAAAACGGCCTGTTCCACCACCAAATCCAATTTCTGTGAAATTTTGTCAAAATTTCGCTCCTCTCTAGCATTAAGGTTGTTGATGGTTTATTTTGTTGATGGTTTATTTTGGGCCTATTTGCCTTATGTGATAAGAATAAAAATAAATAATTTTGTTTTAATGTTTCTTTGACTAAGTGTATCAAGATGTTGGCAGGTTTATAGCCTTACAAATCTATTTACTTGCCTTGATGGACTTAAACATTCATAGTTTCTGTAGAATCACATGTACAAGCCTTGACAACAGTGATGGAAGCTGTCTTTCAATCAGTGTGGACAAATTTAACTTGTTTTTGACCATTTTAATTTTTTTTATCAAGTCTTAAGTGCTATCATGTATTCCAGAATGCTTTTATGCAATAAAATGCTAAATCATGCCAGCGTGTCATTTTTTATTAATGAATATTAACAGTAAAAGCCAAGAAAGAAATATGAAGGACTTTATTTATTTATTGACTTTTTAACTTATTTTTATTGATTTCACCAAAGTGTGTAGAAACAAAAAGTTACATACATTCAAAGATACATTATGATGTTTTCTAAGATATATTTAGTCATTGTAAGAATACAAAGGGATATGTTAGGATAGTGAAGAATGAGTTCTCTGTACAGCGCTGCGGAATCAGTGGCGCTATATAAATAAATGGTGATGATGATGATGAAATCAAATTAAGCTGATCTTACACATAGATACAGTAAAAGTAAAAAAAAATACAAATATTTAAAAAGTAAAGTTGAGAGTAAATCCAGCTAGCAACTTTGCACCTTTACAAAACTTGGGGTGAGGTGGGAAACGCGTGACAGGGGGTAGAATGAAAATTTTAAATTTGTAGACAGACTTGAGTGTCCTAGATCAGCTCTAAATTGTACTTTAAAAATAAAGCTGTCCAGTATTTGGGAAGTACATGTAAAATACATTATTTTCCCTTTATGCAAAAAATTACATTTGTACCCCTTGCATCAAAACAGCACCCTTTAGCTGGGTTTGCTCCTTAACAAAATTAGGCACACTACTGTATGTGTTGAAATGAGTTCTGCAAGTGTTGTTATGTAAATGAAAAATATTTGTAGTGATTTGAACAAAGGCTGCACAATCTATCACAGAACCATTTCTGATTTTCAGTTTACTTATGAACTATTTATATATATATATATATATATATATATATATATATATATATATATATATAATATATATATATATATATATATATATATATATCAAACATACTATGGCATGCTATTTGGTAGCTATCTTTTTTGTAATACAAAGGAATGCTAATATATGTATAAACACCTGTAAATAATATACACTGATCAGCCACAGCATTAAAACCGCTGACAAGTGAAGTGAATAACATTGATTATATTGTACAGTGGCACCTGAAGGAGCGGGATATCTTAGGCAGCAAAAGTGAGAAGTCAGTTCCTGAAATTGATGTGTTGAAAGCAGGAAAAATGGTCAAGCGCGAGGATCTAAGCGACTTTGACAAGGACCAAATTGTGATAGCTAGATGACTGGGTAGGAAAATCTCCAAAACTACAGGTCTTGTGGGGCTGTTCCCGGTATGCAATGGTTAGTACCTACCAAAAGTGGTCCAAGGGAGAACAGCCAGTGAACTGGTGACAGGAATATGGGTGCCCAAGGCTTCATTGATACGTGTGAGAAGCTAGCCCAACTGGCCCAATTCCACAGAAGAGCTACTGTAGCAGACATTGCGGAAAAAGTTAATGCTGGCTATGATAGAACATACAGTGCACGGCAGCGTGCTGCATAGCTGCAGACTGATCAGAGGGCCCATGCTGATCACTGTCCAGCATCAGAAGCGTCTACTATGGGCATGTGAGCGCCAGAACTGGACCATGGAGCAATGGAAGAAAGTGTCCTGGTCTGATGAATCACGTTTTCTTTTACATCATGTGGATGGCCAGATGCATGTGCGTCATTTACCTGGGGAAGAGATAGCACCAGGATGCACTATGGGAAGAAGACAAGCCGGCGGAAAGCAGTGTGATGCTCTTTGCAATGCCCTGCTGGGAAACCTTGGGACCTTGCATTCATGTTGGAGACCAAGTACACCCCTTCATAGCAATGGCATTCCCTGATGGCAGTGTCCTCTTTCAGCAGGACAATACAATAGATGATATATTATCCCATATATAACTCTTAGCTTGTCACTCTTCATTATTAAACATTTCAAATTAATTATATGTTAAGCTTCAGAGAATCATATATAAGACAAAGTGATTGCCTTAACTTCTCCCTCTCTCTCTCACTCACAAACACACACACTTTAATTGCATTGTGAGGACCCAAATCTGGAACATGCCACATAAGGAAATAGAAAAGGAATTTTTCGGTCAACAAAACAATGAACTGGGTATGTTTAGGAGATATTTGTCACCGTGAGATTTTCAATTTGACCTACACCAAATATTGACATTTCATTGCCTTGTGGGGACAGTTTCATGTATTTCGGCTGACTGGGGACATCCATATACAGGCATACACCTAGCTATGGCTAGTCACACAGGTCATGGTCAATCATATATCAATTCAACTATTTTTGTTCTCTTTATGGGCCTATTTACCATGATTCGCAATTTTACCCCGCTAGTTACATCTGTAATCGCAGCAATTTACTATTAAAGTCATGTCGGGACAGTGCATTCGATAGGAGACTGTCCAGGTGATGAACCTGTAATAATGTAGACTCTGGGATCTGACTCTGTCTTAACTGCGCATGCAAATGTCAATTCAGATAGTTAATGCAGGGGAAGCAGGAAGGCTGATGAAGAGGGATTGGAAAATATTCTTCACATAGGATTGAATAACTAATGGATGGATTTAGCCATCGGGGTCAAGCTCTGATAAAATCACCTTTTCGGAACTTGATAAATTTCTCGGATCAAAGATTCCATTGAGCATTATGGGGACTGTGGTACGTGTGGTACTTTGCCTAATGCAGGAGATATATCTGAAATTAGGTGGTTTTATACCACTGATATTTCCTGCATTAGGCTTTTGTTAAATTGCTGACATACTTAAAATGTATAAACCATGTGGAAAAAGCTGTTCTGCGTGGCGCAAGGCTTGATAACTAGGTCCCATAGCTGTTATCTAGTTCCCGATTGTGAAGCACTACGGAATATGTTGGCACTATATAAATAAATGATGATGATGATATGTAGAATTTCACAGCTAACCAGTTTTGATCTCTCAGTGTGGATGGCTCAGCCATGATTCATACCCTGCAATCCTATTTTCACTGTAACCTGTGTGGCCTCCACAGCCTTGGCCTCCTCTTTGTCCTAAGTTTTGTTTGACAAATTTTTTTACCGGAAAGAAAGCAGAATTGTCCATTACAGATGAATCTTCAAAACACAGAGACACAAAACCACATGCTTTGAGTAGCAAAACCGTGTGCTATACCAACATTTGGAAGTCCTGGCTGTGTTGTGTTCCATTGTTGCTGGATCATTACATTGTCTCCCTTCTGAAAGGAAGATGTTGACCGAATGCATGCACCCTTGTCTCCCTGGTTCAGGGATTGCTCATCACTCCGTAGCTGGACTGGTTCTAAAAAAGAACGAATATGTAATTGACCGATTTAGAAGGTAAAAATTGAATCTATATATTGGATATGAAATTTCTAGCTTACCATCTAGATCTATGCTCATCTCTTCCAAATTGTGGCCTTTGCATTCAGCTAGTCTTCACCTCTAGAGAGCCATTAAAAGCTTGCTGAACTTGCTGATTTGAGGTACCTTCTAGGTGGCAATAAAGTTCCATTGCACGTTGCATTTGTCATGTCAGCAGAATTGGAACATTCCTTCCACATTTACCTCTGATTTTAATCCTATTGTCTGGCAGAGTTTCTTCTTAAGCTCTGAAAGCAATAGGGCAGCATCATTTTGCAGATCCAAAGGTGCTTAACAGCATTTTAGAAACCTCCCCTTCACTTAAATTGAATAAGATTGCCTGTACCAGGGTGAACTTTGCAAGCAATTGCCAGTTTTTAAGTGACGGTCCGGTCGATAAATTGCTGTAGTACACCTGCTGTTTCCCATAGAGAAAGAAGTCCACCTTTTTTACATCTTCAGTAATATGAGAGCTGCGGCATGTTCCATTTTGACTCAAGAAGTTTTAAGGCAGCTGATGAAATCAGTTCACCCCATCTTGCCTTATAGATCTTCCAAAACATGCGTGCAGTTTGCACTATAGCAGTGCAACCCACCATCATTGCTCAGCATTCAACAGTGCTCAAAATCTTTTGCAAGACCTGGCCTTCTTTGCCAGTGAGGGAGTCTTGAGTGTACTGGTTTCGTTGTATATTACATGCAGAAATTCCATCTGCTCCAAAGAGTTAGCTCTTCTGGCATGTACCAGCAGCCTTTACATTTCTCAAAATTTCTGACTGATGTACTGATTGTCACGGGCACTAGGAGTTTTACCCATAATTCACCAGGTGTAGCTACACTTACCAGAAGTGCGGACCTCTGGGTAGTGTGGTGAATCATTGGAACCATACAGTAGAATAGAGGAAAGGAATGTCAATAGTATAAATGCTGAGTCTTGGCACCGTGGAACTGTGATGGTACAGCAGTTTAGTAAACAGGATAAAATGAGGAAAGAGTCCAAGTGCCTTAGCACGCAGGTAGCATATAGCAGGCCAGTACTTGATAACTGGATAACATTAGGCAAAGACCAATCAACAATATAGTAGAAGAGTCAGCGACTTGCAGCTACAATACAGAGGCACTTGTTGACTTTAGTCCAGCTAATAGGTACCATACAGAGTAGTAGCTATATCACAAGGAAACATGAATGGTCTACAGCTGGTAAGTTTCACAACGGATATGTAGAGAAGACTTGTCCAGCGCAGGTGTGTAACAGAATAACGTGAGTGGTCTGCAATTGGCAAGTTGTACCACTAATGTGAAGGGAAGACTTGTCCAGGCGCAGACATGGAACGGAGTAACGTAAGTGGTCTGCAATGGGCAAGTTTTACCACTGATGTGTAGAGAAGACTTGTCCAGGTGCAGGCGTGGAACGGAGTAACGTGAGTGGTCTGCAATAGGCAAGTTGTACCACTGATGTAAAGGGAAGACTTGTCCAGGTGCAGGCATGGAACGGAGTAATGTGAGTGGTCTGCAATAGGCAAGTTTTACCACTGATGTGTAGAGAAGACTTGTCCAGGTGCAGGCGTGGAACGGAGTAACGTGAGTGGTCTGCAATAGTCAAGTTGTACCACTGATAATAATTTGTACCACTGATAATAATCAAATACATCAGCAAAGGAGTTGTACTGTGGAGGAAGACCAGGTGGACAAGGTTTTATAGATGATTTATTTATTTTCACTGGAACCACTTGAGTCAAACATCTGTGATGACAATCCGAACCCCAGGAAATAACTTGCGGAACATTCCAGTCAATCTGTGGAGAATGGAGTTGAAGCCACGGAAAGCCAAGTACAATAGGACTAGTAGTAACCGGAAGAACTAAAAAATGAAATTTGCTCTTGATGTAAAGCCCCGATTTGAAGGTTTACAGGAATGGTACGTTGAGTAATAGTTCCATTAATAATTCGTGAACCATCTATGACCGTAACAGCAATAGCTGTTTTTAAAGGAGTCACAGGTAAAGACCACTGACACACTAAGGAACTTGAAATAAAACTCCCAGCAGCTCCAGAGTCCAGAAGTGCTTGCAATGTAAAAGACTTAGTAGAAGTGGAAACAGTAACAGCAAACGAGCAAACTTTAGAATTCAAAAGGTGTGGAGAGGATTCCAGGGACCCCAAACTTACCTCTCCAGAACAGGTTAGGGCCTTGCATTTCCCGCCTTTCTAGGGCATGAGTTCAGCAAGTGATTAGGATCAGCACAATAAATACAAAGCTTATTCTTCAACCGTCGTTCCCTCTATTCTGAAGTCAATCTAGAACGTCCTACCTCCATGGGTTCCACTGAAGGTGAGGGATAACGAAATCGAGAAGGCAGGCGACCCAGTACTTTAGGTGAAGACTTCTTTTCGGAATTTCTTTCTCGGAATCTCATGTCCACTCTGTTGCACAAAGATATCAAAGCATCCAAAGAAGATGGTAACTCTTGGGAAGCCAGCACGTCTTTAATCTTGTCAGCAAGACCTTGCCAGAAGGCAGCTATCAATGCCTCACTATTCCATTGGAGTTCAGAGGCAAGTGTGCAAAATTGAATTATGTACTGTGCTACTGAACGGGATCCTTGGCGTAATCGAAGAATACTAGAGGCATCAGAAATAACACGACCAGGTTCATCAAAAATTCTTCGGAAAGTTGAAATAAACATGGCACTATCCTCCAGCAGGGGATCATTTCTTTCACACAAAGGAGAGGCCCATGCCAGAGCCTGTCCAGAAAACAGAGAGATTAAATAGGCCACTTTAGAGCGATGAGTAGGGAAAATTTTGAGGTTGGAGCTCAAAATGAATAGAGCACTGATTGAGAAAGCCCCATACAAACTTTTGGATCTCCATCAAATTTTGAGGGAGTAGGCAGGTGTAGATTAGAAGCAACAGACACCTGGTATGGCACTGGGAGAGAAGAAGACTCTGGGGGATTATTAGTAGAAGATTCATTTTGCACAGGATCTCCCCGAGAGACTAGAGACTGCAAACATGGAAATAATTGTTGCTGACGAGCATCTTGTTGTTCAACCCGAGTAACCAGGTACTGCAGCATATCCTTAGCTGTTGGTTCCGATCCTGGGTCTGTCATTGCCTGTTCTTACTGTCACGGGCACTAGGAGTTTTACCCAGAATTCACCAGGTGTAGCTACACTTACCAGAAGTTCAGACCTCTGAGTAGTGTGGTGAATCAGTGGAACCATACAGTAGAATAGAGGAAAGGAATGTCAATAGTATAAATGCTGAGTCTTGGCACCGTGGAACTGTGATGGTACAGCAGTTTAGTAAACAGGATAAAATGAGGAAAGAGTCCAAGTGCCTTAGCACGCAGGTAGCATAAAGCAGGCCAGTACTTGATAACTGGATAACGTTAGGCAAAGACCAATCAACAATATAGTAGAAGAGTCAGCGACTTGCAGCTACAATACAGAGGCACTTGTTGACTTTAGTCCAGCTAATAGGTACCATACAGAGTAGTAGCTATATCACAAGGAAACATGAATGGTCTACAGCTGGTAAGTTTCACCACAGATATGTAGAGAAGATTTGTCCAGCGCAGGTGTGTAACAGAATAACATGAGTGGTCTGCAATTGGCAAGTTGTACCACTGATGTGAAGGGAAGACTTGTCCAGGCGCAGTCATGGAACGGAGTAACGTGAGTGGTCTGCAATAAGCAAGTTTTACCACTGATGTGTAGAGAGGACTTGTCCAGGTGCAGGCGTGGAACGGAGTAACATGAGTGGTCTGCAATAGGCAAGTTGTACCACTGATGTGAAGGGAAGACTTGTCCAGGTGCAGGCGTGGAACGGAGTAACGTGAGTGGTCTGCAATAGGCAAGTTGTACCACTGATGTGTAGAGAAGACTTGTCCAGGAGCAGGCAGATAACGGAGGTAGCGATCGTAGTCTGCAGCAGGTAAGTTCTACTACCGATGTGGAGAGGAGACTTGTCCAGAAGCAGGCAGGTAACGGAGGTAGCGAGAGTAGTCTGCAGGGGGTAAGTTCTACTACTGATGTGGAGAGGAGACTTGTCCAGAAGCAGGCAGGTAATGTAGGTAGTGAGAGTAGTCTGCAGCGGGTAAGTTCTACTACCGATGTGGAGAGGAGACTTGTCCAGGAGCAGGCAGGTAACGGAGGTAGCGAGAGTAGTCTGCAGCGGGTTAGTTCTACTACCGATGTGGAGAGGAGACTTGTCCAGAAGCAGGCAGGTAATGGAGGTAGCGAGAGTAGTCTGCAGCGGGTAAGTTCTACTACCGATGTGGAGAGGAGACTTGTCCAGAAGCAGGCAGGTAACGGAGGTAGCGAGAGTAGTCTGCAGCGGGTAAGTTCTACTACCGATGTGGAGAGGAGATTTGTCCAGGAGCAGGCAGGTAACGGAGGTAGCGAGAGTAGTCTGCAGCGGGTAAGTTCTACTACCGATGTGGAGAGGAGACTTGTCCAGAGCAAACGGATAACACGAGCAGAAACAGGAAACACCTCAGAGTCTCAAGGAATGAGAACCAAGAACAGGCAAAGGTAATAGGGCAACAGGTGCCTTAAGTACTGAGAGGTGATTAATTAACCAATGAGACTAGAGGCGAGGTATTAACAGTTCAGGGTTTCTGCACATGCGCAATCTTAGTCAAGATGGCGGGCGGCCGCGGCTCAGGAGAGGCGCCGGCAGGAGCGAGAGAGACCCATGTCCCAACCTAGAGGCACTAACAGTCCGGTGAGTGACACTGATGCACTTTGCCGACAACTGATCTCACCTGGTTGTAGAGATACTGCCCCATCTGCATGATGTGTCTGTCATTTTGTATTGTGAATATTCAAAATCTTCCAAAAGGCACCTTTAATGTCAAGTAGAACAAGCTGAGCGGGGGCATATGGAGGATGAACTCTCACCTTTGGTTTAGCTTACATTTATTCATGTGTCATCACAGGAATTTTCTCACAAACAAGCCTTGGCAAGCAGCACAGTGCTTGAAACCTTCGGGAATCAAGGCTATTTCTAGTTGTTTGGATGGAGTCAGAACATCACGTTCTGTCCTTATTACCTCAGAGTAGCAAAGTTGCCTCTATTCCGTATATGTGTCACGAGCCGCGGCGGTACTCACAGCCGCCGCAGCTCGCTTCTCATGCGCCCCAGCGTCCCGGCCGTCACCTTGATGACCGGGACGTCATTTCCTCTTCCTGTCCGGCCGTCACCAGGGCAACGGCCAGACGCTAGTACACTAGCGCTGCGTCCCGACGGTGCTGGTAGCCGGGCGCATGCGCATAGCAGGCAGCCTGTGGGCTGATTCTATTAGGCTTATTAACAGGCATTAGCCTGCAACTGTGTAGGTCAGGGGCAAGCCCTGATTGGCCCTGCTGGATACTAGTAAATTAGCCTGCAGGAGTGTGTTCAACTGCTGATTGGTCTGTGTCTGTATTTAAGGCAATGAGGTCTGCTGCCTCATTGCCAGTTATAGCTTCTGTGCTCCAGTCTGCTGACCTGCTTGTTCCAGTTCCTGTATCCTGTTATCTTCGTTTTGACTACCCGTGTTTGACCCTTGGCTTTGTATTGGACTTCGCTTGTGTTTCCTGTGACCCTGATCCTTGGCACGTTTACCCGTTCCGCTTCTCTGCCTGTGACCTCTGACCTCAGCTTGTTCATCGATACTGATACCTGCTGCCGGCCTTTGACCTCTGCGTGGACCTGACTCTTCTTGCCTGGGTTCTCCCCAGCGGTACACACTTCACGACCCTCTGTCAGTCTGCAGCCCAGTCTGTCCCCACCATCAGGGGCTCCAGTGAACACCTGACTGGCAGAGTAGACTCCAGGTTGTGTTGTGCCGGCTGGAAGAGTTCCTAACAATATGTTCAAATTGTATTTGCCTTTTTCTTCCAGTGTTTGTGAAATTTAAATGCCCATGCAACTTCACTCAATTTGATAAACATGCTCGATATGCCGGCCTACTATACTCTCGAGATCTATCTCTTTTATCCATTTAAGATTTGTCATCGGGTAGAGAATCGTTGTGTGTAGAACAAGTGTCTGTGTTTTATATTTTGTACCTCTTTCCAGCAATGTTGTCTTATCACAGCTGTTGCCAGTGTCCTCTGAAGGGTAAGGTACATACTTTTCTCCCCTGCTATCCAGGCTATGATCAAAGCCGCCACCAATGTCACTTAGGATATTCATATGAAGACATCAGGACTATGTCATACCCTACTGTTCTTGCCTTCCTTTTAGCAGGAGAAGGCTGAAAGTCTCTCTCTTTGATCCCTATTATGTGTAATCCGGAGGGTAAGCTGCAATCCCCTTTTCTCCTGGTGAACTGAGGACCCTAGCATCTCTATGACACGACTGAGGACTTCACATGATTGAACGTGTGTATGTGTCTGCAGTTCCACTAATGGACAGCATCAGTACGCACACTCTTTGTCAGACAAAGTGACTCATTGGGATATGCCATCTTATTGATGCTGGGTCTATTAGGAAGGTCACCTGCATTGAGTAGCATTCTCAGTTTGGTGGGGACATCATTTTGTGTCCCCACTATGACTGTAGTCCCCACAGTGTTGGTGTGTTAACAAGTTTAGAAATATACAAATATACACACAAACATTCACAGAAACCAGGGCCGGCGGAACGCGGTAAGCAGGGTAAACAAGGCGGGAGGGTGCCATGCCGGAATGGCACTTCCTCGTCTGCCTTCCCCGCTGTCCACCAGCACTGCTACAAAACAAAATGTAAAAAAAATGACTTGCTGCGGTGCCCTCCTCTGTGCTCCCTGCTCACTGACAGTGTAGGGAGTGAAGTCATCACACCCCAACATTGTCAGAGGAGGGTGCCAAAGTTAAGAAGACAGAAGAGGAAGAGAAGAAGAGGAAAAGACCATAGAAAAGTAAGTAAAAACAGAGGGGTCAGTGTGAAAATGCAGAGGGGGAAGAGTGTGAAAATGCAGGGCGGGGGAGGGGTGAAAATGTAAGGGGGCAGTGTGAAAATCAAAGGGTGGAGGGACAGTGTGAAAATGAAGGGGGAGAGTGTGAAAATGCAGTAGGGGTTGGGGAACAGTGTAAAACTGCAGGGTGGGGAACAGTGTAAAAATGCAGGGGAAATAGTGTGAAAATGCAGGGGGGCAGTGTGAAACTGCAGGGGGGGGGAATAGTGTGAAAATGCAGGAGAGGGAAACAGTGTAAAAATGCCTGGGGGGGGGCAGTGTTGAAATGCAGGAGGGGGACAGTGTGATAATGCAAGGGGGGGGCAGTGTGATAATGCAGGGGGGCACAGCTGGATAATGAAGGAGGGGGAGCAGTGTGATGAAGGAGGCATTTTTTCTCTTCTACACTACTCACCAAATTAATTTGCTAAAAATGTAAAATTTTATTGCAAAGAATACATATTCTTCAATTAGATTATTCATATAACAATAAATGTACACTGTTTAATGTACTTATTTGTATTACACTCTTTATGAAAGTTTATAATATGATTTGTAGTACAAGAAGAAAAGCATTAGGGAATGAACAAATAATTTGTAAAAGGGCGGAAATTTATTTTATGCAGAGGGGCTCCAGACATGCTAGCACCGGCCCTGACACAAACATACACACCTTTGGGTTTATTAGATGAGTTTTTGAAACACAATGTTGCCATAGTGCATAATCCTTTAAAAAGGATTAAAGTTTTTACCAGAATGGGTGCAGCATCCAACAAGATAGGTTTTTCATTTGGAATCATATTTTATTTAGTATCAAAAATAAAAATTGGTCTGTTCCCAAAGTTTATGTATTTATAGAATGCTTCACAGATTTAATTCTGGGGGGTATATTTACTAAACTGCGGGTTTGAAAAAGTGGAGATGTTGCCTATAGCAACCAATCAGATTCTAGTTATAATTTATTTAGTACATTCTGTAAAATGACAGCTAGAATCTGATTGGTTGCTATAGGCAACATCGTTACTATTTCAAAACCGCAGTTTTGTAAATATACCCCTGGATCTCTTTCTAAAAACTTCAACCTGAACATGTCCATAGGAAAGACACTAAGGGGTATATTTAGTAAACTGCGAGTTTGAAAAAGTTGAGATGTTGGCTATAGTAACCAGATTCTAGCTGTCATCTTGTAGAAGGGGCTAAATAAATGATAACTAGAATCTGATTAGTTGCTATAGGAAACATCTCCACTTTTTCAAACCCGCAGTTTAGTAAATATACCCCTAAATTGGTTGTGAGTTCTTGGCTTTTTTGGCATATTTTCTCTTTTGGATACACTTTTAAAAATGATATTAGAAGTATAACTAGCCTGATACAATCTTAAACATTTATTGTGTTTTTAACAAATCCACTGTTAAATCCTCCAGATTATTTAACAGTATTTACCATCTATTTGTAGCATTTTTCAGCAGTTGCTATATTTCCTTTAGGATAACATTTTCTAGAGAGTTATGTAACATTGTTGACTTTTGGTTATAAAAAATAATTAAAGGAATTATAACTTCCTCTGTAACTCAAGCTGAGTCCATAATGAGTTTTAAATTAAATGAAAGATAACCATCGGGAGTGATCTTTTAAGACAAAGCACTTCCAGTTTTTATAAAGAAATAAAACCAACCCATTGTCTTACTATAATTGACAAGTCTACCTCATTTCCTACAAAAATATTATTCTCCCCTTTCAAAGTATTTTGTTTTGTTTAGTATATTTAGTATGGTTAATTTCACTGGTAAGAAAGTTACCTCCTTATTTTATTTAATTCAACCCAATTGTCATTTTCCACAAAAAGTCTAACTTAAATAGAATGTTCAACTCTAATCCAAGCTAATTGTTTGCAAATAATTGTTCTGAATATGTATATGTTACAAGCAAAGTATAGAATACAGTTATACAATGGCTAGGCAATCTATACAAAGACTAGACTGTTTTAGGCAAAGTAAGAAACAAAAATAGTCTTTGAAAAAAACAAAGCTGTTACATGTAAAATTGGTGTCCACTGTATCAACACACTATGCACAGGAGGACCATGCACTGCATATTTGGGAGAGAAGTGTAGTTGGCTGTCGTTTTAAAATAAAATCACATTTTTCAATATAAAATCATTAGGGTTGCATTCAGGAGCATTCTGTCTGTCACTTGAGTTTGCCTATTACTTGGGTGAAGTACTGGGAAGCCACTGGATAACTTGCTCTGGTTGAGCAAATTTTTTGATTTGATCATCCACTGCATAACACCCCACCCCCTTCCCCCTTATTGGCGGACAGAGATGAAGTGGGTGTGTAACAATCTAAAATGAGATATAGAGTTGCACAGTGATAGGAATTTCATCAAATCTTTGAAACAGTCTCATTTTAGTAGCAACACCATGGACAGAGTATTCACTTTTTCACATACACACTGTAAATGTGAAATTATGTCCTTTGCATATTGCTTCATCGAAGAATTTCCCAATGCAATTTAATCCAGGAATCCCAAGACAGCTTGTATCTTGGGGCTTAAAACTGATTATAAGTAGTCTATTCAGATATTAGTCACAATTGTCCCAGAGGCAATTTTAATATCCACAACTGTACCACAGAGATGTAGCTTAGCCATCCATGCTGGTTAATTGGCTTTGTATTGAATAGAAAATAGGAAGAATGTACTATGTTTCTCTCTGATCAGTCCTGCACCATATTGATATGTACATGGCTGACAAAATGTCCCACTTTCTCCTTCTACCTTGTGGCATGACTCCTCTCACATCTAGACATGTGTGCTGAAAATGGCTATCTTTTACTTTCTGATAATTGTTAGGATGGGGAATATTCTGTATCTGGAATCTTTAGTTGTGCTTTGTTGAAGAAAAATGCTGTATTTACTTTTGAGAAGTAGCTATAGTTTTTAGTATATTTTGGATATCTGTATATTTTTTCAATCATTAATATTTATTCAGAAATATTTGCAGGTAAAATGGGGGAGTACAGAAAATAAGCAAGAGTCAAACTAGGGGGGGTACACAGGGGAGGGGTTGCTCAGTGAGTGTTAAAACATATAAACATTTGTAGCATACAAGAATGAAGAAGACAAGAGAATGAAAAAAACAAAAACATTTCAGTGCTGATTACAATAATGTAGACCTTCAGAGAGATATCCATAGGAGGACCACAAGTCATCATGGGGGGATTCAAGCAAGGCTAAGGGCAAAGGAGTAGGGGAGGGAGAAGAGGCCCCTCTAGTTGCACTCGCACCATCCGTGACATATTCATGTAACTTCAGATGGCAGCGGAAGCAGAGTTGGCATATCTATTGTCTCTACTTCAAAGTAGTGCTGGATTTTTGAGATGATTCTGGATAGGGTAGGATGGGTAGGGGGTCATCCAATTTTGAGCTATCATGGCCCTAGTCACTGTCAGGATATGTCCCAGAAAATAGCGGTCATGTTTAGGGCCAGAGGCGGGATAGAAGAGGAGCAGCGTCACAACCAGGTCTTTGTCAAAGGCCCCCCCAGAATTATAGATATGAGATCAAACACCTCCTGCCAAAGTGGTTGTATGTGAATGGGCATGTCCAAAAGACAGGAAATATATCAACTACTTGAGCACATTGATGCCAGCAAAATTTTGTTTGGGAGGGCCAGATGAAGTGAAGCCTGGCCAGGGTAAGGAAAATCCTGTTAACAAGTTTGACATACATCTCAGTATGATTGATACATTAAGACAAAAGATGTGAGGCAGTATAAATAATCTCCCACTGCTGGGGGGAGATGGTAATATTAAGATGCCACTTCCGTGTCTGAGAAGGGACTTTTAATGGTAAGATAAGAGATGGGAGATACTGGCACCACAAAGTTATCCCTCCCATATTGGAACCCTTCATCAGCCTATCCAGCACTTGGGCCAGAGGTAAAAACAGAGAGTGAGGGGACTTGGAGACCCTACCCAGTGGAAAATTTGGGTGTATTTAAACATATCTTTGGGAGGGATATCAAAATGATCCGGGAGGAGGGCAAAAAGAAGAAGGTCCTGAGCATATAAGTCCTTAATTGAGGTCCGTCTCTATGTGCGCCAAGTAGTAAGGTTAAGGTCTGAATTGAGTTTGGAGAGGGCTAGGAGGGAGATATTATGAGTAGGGAGTGCCAACTCCTTATGTCGACCCATTAATCTATCCCAGATCTGAAGAGAATCTGTAGTGGAGAGGAGCCGTTAAGTGGGTGATGGACGAGCGTTACTAGAGGTTCACAGCAAGTCTACTAGGGAATAGGTCGGGCACAAGGCTCATTTCACGTCCACCCATGGTTTGGCATTATGGGGGAGAGACCAGTCCCTGAGGTGTGTCAATATGCAGGCCTCTTGGTATAGAACTATATTTTGAAGTGTTATACCACCCTGTCGACTTAGAGAGGGTCATATGTTGATATGCCATAAGGGGGGATTTCTGTTTCCAGATATAGGTTATCATTATTTTATAGAAGAGGAGCTCTACGTACCTCTTGGAGACAATGTAGTGTATGGTGCAGAAAAGATACATTCATTTCAGGAGAAGCATCACTTAAAAGTAGCTATATGACCCAACCAGGAGACCTCGTAGTTGATTTAGCTCTTGCCTTATGAAATAAGGTGTTGAAGTAGTAGAGCAAAGTTGGCTTCTAATATATCAGCAACGGTAGTAGTAAAATGGATTCGCACATAGGGCAGGGATTGCTGTACCCATATGAAGAGAAACTTCAGCTGTAAAAGTACAAGAGAGGGTGATGTGATATTCGCAGTCAGTGCTTCAGATATGGTAATATTCAATTTATAAAAGGAGGCAGCATTGTATCGGTCAAAGATTAGCTATAGGGCCCCTAGCGAGGTCTCCGGACTGGTTACCAACAGGAACACATCATCTACAAACAAACATAATTTATGAGAAGATGAATTAAAAGTGATCCATAGGAAGTCGGGTGCAGACCTAATTGTTTGGGCCAAAGGCTCGATAACCAGGGCGTACATGAGAGGTGATAGAGGGCAGCCCTGCCTAGTGCTGTTGGAGATGAAGAAGGGGAAAGAGAGGAAACCATTACTAAAGATCTTGGCTGTTGGTCCTTAGTATATGGCTAGAATAGAATTAAAGATATCACCTTGGAAGTCAAATTTAACTAGCACCTCCCACATATATTGCCAGTGAAGCATATTGAAGGCTTTTTCCGCATCTATATAAAAGCAGGACTAACTCTTCCAGGGTGCCAGGGCCGGATTGGGAGTAAAAATCAGCCCTGGCATTTCAAGCATACAGGCCCATCTCTGTTTATGAGCAGGACAAAACCGTGTGCCGCTGTGCAGCAGTGGCGCCGTCAGGGGTGTGGCCACATTATGTTGGGGGCGTGGTCAACATGGGGCATTGATACATACATTATAAAACATTACATTTATCAGGCCCTCCCCATCATGCCACCCCCCCACCCCAGAAACACATTACAACACCCCCAGCCCACTGTACTTATCTATGCTTCTGATGCTGCTGACATCCATCAGAGTGGGAACTTCCTGTAGAGTGAGCAGGGAAGCTCTTAGTCTCATAAGATTAATAAATCTCATGAGACTTAGAGCTCCTCGGCTTCCTCTGCAGGCTGTGTCCTATCCAGGGACTGGGAGTAGCTATCCGCTCCCTCCTGCTAACCAGAGCTGGATTAAGGCTCGGGGGCCCTAGGCACTTAAGACAGGGGAGCTCCTATGATGTAATATGATTATTAGACACATTTTCAACAAATACACAGGCAATACTGTGAGCACTACTGTTAGGTGCACACAGTTCTGCCTTCACAAGCAGTACAATGTGAAGTAGGACATACCTCCCAACTGTCCTTACAGTCAGACCAAATCTTGACTAAGCGGGATAGTCACCCACCAAATTCAGGACAGTTGGCAGACTGTCCTGGTCTCTCCTACCTGTCTTGTCATTGTCACCACTTGTGGCTGCTGGTGTCTTTAGATCAGTTGCTGCTTGTCTGGATCCTGGTATGTTGGAGGCCCTATTAGGGAAAAAAATGGGTACATGAAATTTTGAAAACTCCAACCAGCACCGGTGTTAAATCAATATAACACCCACGTTTTAAATTTAGGCCTTACTCTAGCCCCAACAGTAAAATAATAGAATTCACATTTGATAAATACATCTATTTCCCTCCAACTAGCCCTGACATTAAATAGTATATACATTTAATAAATATACCTATTTCCCTACAACCAGCCCCAAACATTAAATTAATAGTATTCCCATTTAATAAGTTAACCTATTTCCCTCCCTCCAAACAACCCCAGCAAGAAATTAAATAGCATTTATGTTTAATAAAAATAAACATTTCCCACAACCATCTCAGGCATTAAATAATTCATAATCACATTCAATAAATATACCTCATTTTCCCCAAGCAGCCCCACATTCACTTAATAGGCCACATTATAGTCATATACTGTCCCCCACACACATTATAGTCATATACTGTCCCCCACACACATTACTGTCATATACTGTCCCCCACACACATTACAGTCATATACTGTCCCCCCACCAGAGCTGGATTAAGGCTCTGGGGGGCCCGGGGCACTTAAGACAGGGGGGCCCCCTTGATGTAATATGGTTAGCATTTTAGACAAATTTTTAGACAATTACACAGGCAAAACTGTGTGGACTACTGTTAGGTGCACATAGCTCTGCCTTCACAAGCAGTAAAGTGTAAAGCAGGACTTACCTCCATAATGTCCTTGCAGTCGGACCAAATCCTGACTAAGCGAGACAGTCACCCAAATTTGGGACTGTTCCACCAAATACAGGACAGTTGGCAGACTGTCCTGCTTTCTCCTACCTGTTCTTGTCACTTTCACCACCTGTGGCTGCTGGTGTCCTTAGGTGCTGCTTGTCTGGATCCTGGAATGTTGGGGCTCCTATTTTGAAAAAAATTGGAAAACTCCAATCATCCCCAGCGTTAAATCAATAGCACCCACATTTAATAATGAGGCCCTAACATTAAAATAATAGTATTCACATTTGATAAATAGATTTTTTTTAAATAGATCTATTTCACTCTACCCAGCCTTGACAATAAAGTAATAGTACTCCCATTTAATAAATAAACTTATTTCCCTCCCTCCAAACAGCCACAGCAATAAATGAATAACATTTACTTTTAATAAATATTACCATTTCCCACAACCATCCCCGTCATTAAAAAAATCATATTAACATTTAATAAATAGTCCTCCTCCCCAAGCTCAGCCCCATATTCAATTAATTCCCCAAAACACCCCGGTATTAAATTAAAGGTCCCGTCCCCTCACCTTAAATTAATAGGCCCTATTATTAAATTAAATTGCCCCACCATCACCCCATAAGTAAATTAATAACACCCATCATTAAATAATTAGCTTCAACCCACAGTCCACAATTAAATTAATAATAATAATTAACCCCCTGATCAGTCAATCCTCTCATCCTCAGTCATTAACCTCCTCATAATCATTTAACATCTCAGCCTCATCATAACCTCTTCATCAACATAAAGCTCCCCATTACAAATTAACCCCAACAGTATGATTAACCCCTTATATTGATTAACCATCTCATCATCCCCGTCTTCATTAGTTAACATCTTCTCTCTTTCGGTCTCTCCTTGTGCCCTCTTCTCTGTCCCTATCTGTTCCCTCTCTCTCGCTGCCTCTTTGTCACTCCCTCCTGCCTCAACTCCAGGCTGTCACACACACACACCATCTCACTCTCTCTATGTATACCCTCTCAGTATGTCTCTCTCTCTGTCTCTCCCTGTGCCCTCTCTCTCTGTCACTCCCCCCTGCCTCCACTCAGGCTGTGACCAACACAAACTCTCTCCACGTCCTGGTTGCTGTCACTTCCATTCCACTTACTACTATAGCCTACACTGATTCTACCAGCCGACCACTTTATCTTGCGCTGCCACACTGCCGATTCTGACTTACTACCCCAGTGTACAGCTTATCTTTCTCTGCCTCTCCCTCAATAATAACATACAGGGCATTGGGGATGTAAATGATATTGGAGACTGCACTTAATTGATAACTATTAATGCACTCACCTCACGTCCGTTCCTCAGTGGTGCCCGGCAGTTCAGTGTTGGCGATGTCCTGCAGTGACAGCCGGCCTGGCGTGCTGGACTAGTGGGTACTGCGTGCCATGTCTGACACGCATGCCGGGGGTTGCCGACCCCTGGCTTAGAATGTGTTAGGCCATTTTTCAACCAAGGCCCCTTCAAAAACAATGGCAACGCTGCGCACATCACTACTAGATGTACATTTCTCTAGGGACTTGCCCTAAAGTCAGCACGGTCCTGATAGAATCGGGACAGTTGAGAGGTAAAGATAAGGTTTTTTTATTTTTTTATTGACCATTGAAGACAAAAATGATTTAACAGAAACAAATATGAAATGTTCATTTTTAGGTTTTCAACAGTGAACAAAGTACAGGATGCATAACATGAAAACTTAAGAAAAGGAAATAAATGAAAATTGAATATATGCATAAATATATATAAATACACTGTCTATTGTATGTATCTACAGTGATTAATATATATAAATATATATATATATATATATATATATATATATATATATCCCAACAAATTATAAGCTAAACAGGTGCTTCAAAGTGCAAAAATGTGCAAAAGTGACAATAATTTCTTATACTCAATATACAAGATGGCAGCTCCCAAAACATTCGACACCTATCAGCAAGTGCAGCCTAGTAAACAAAAACACAAAAGAGAAGGGGCGCCAAACATAGTGCATTAAATGTAAAACACAATAAGTATATTACACATGTGTGCAATTCCCGTACCAGAGATTCGGATGATAGTAGCTTGATAAATATGCTAGTAGATCTTCTCTAGGTACCGTCTGTGATGGACCACTGGAACATGGAATACTGACTCAGGTAGATATTCCTCCCAAAATGTTATCAGAAATGCAACTCCGGAGTGGCTAGAACTCAAAAATGGCCACAATAGTATAATACAATCAGACACATGACGCCGTTGCAAATGTAAATATGAAAAACTTTTAATAAAAATATAGCCTCACACTGCGACTTAGATACGATATGCTCGTACATAAAATGAAGTATAAAACAGCTTATCTGTCCTGTCTTCGTGCGATGATGGTACAGCAAGCAGGGCAAATCTGGCCAGTAAGCCCACACTGACACACGAATCCAGAGCAGCGGCAAAGCAAATCCCCGATGAGTTTCGTCCTTAAATGAAAGACTTTCTCAAGGGTGACCCCCCTGAGTCAGTATTCCATGTTCCAGTGGTCCATCACAGACGGTACCTAGAGAAGATCTACTAGCACATTTATCAAGCTACTATCATTCGAATCTCTGGTACGGGAATTGTACTTATTGTGTTTTACATTTAATGCACTATGTTTGGCGCCCCTTCTCTTTTGTGTATATATATATATATATATATATATATATATATACACACACACACACTTTATTAAGTATACCTGAACACTGCTGGTTAATGCAAATATCTAATCTCAGCCGATCATGTGGCAGCAACTCAATGCATAGAGGCATGCAGACATGGTCAAAAATTACAATTGTAGTTCAGACCAAACACCACAATAGGAGAAGAAATGTGATCTAAGGGACATTTACTGTGGAATGATTGTTGAGGCCATACGGGTTGGTTTGAGTATCTCAGAAGCTGCTGATCTGTTTTTTCAAATCCCCTGTTGCCATGTATACATAGCGCCCCTGTTGCCACATATACATAGCGCTCCTGTTGCCACGTATACATAGCACTCATGTTGCCACGTATACATAGCGCTCCTGTTGCCATGTATACATAGCGCCCTGTTCCCACGTATACATAGCGCTCCTGTTGCCACGTATACATAGCGCTCCTGTTGCCACGTATACATACTGCCCTTGAAGTCACACATAGAAATTGCCCCTGAAGTCACACATAGAAATTGCCCCTGAAGTCACACAAGCAAATTGCCCCTGATGTCACACATGCAAACTGCCCCTGAAGTCACACATAGAAATTGCCCCTGAAGTCACAAATTGCCCCTGAAGTCACACTTAGAAATTGCCCCTGAAGTGACACATAGAAATTGCCCCTGAAGTGACACATAGAAATTGCCCCTGATGTCACACATGCAAATTGCCCCTGATGTCACACATGCAAATTGCCCCTGATGTCACACATGCAAATTGCCCCTGAAGTCACATGTCATCTTCCCATATTCCATGTAAATTGTTTCTACCTGTAGTGGAACTGTTGTTCCTGTAGCACATGCCCGCGGCCGCCGCTGACCTCCGTGTCTGACAGGAACAGTATTGTCATGAGTCAGCAGCCCCCACCCCACTAAGCAACAGGCAGCCTTACGATTGGTTGCCTGTTGCTCCCCAACGATCATAGACCAGCCCCTAGAAAATACAGAAGTCCACAGCGGGCGTCTCTCCACTACTGAAGCCCAACAACCCCTCCCTTCCCCCGGCGCCTGTAATTAGAAGGCTGGTCTGTGAGGAGGTGCCAGCCTCCAACCAGCTCCGGCCAAGCACTTTTTTATTTTATTTTAAGTGCAAAAAATTGAAGCTGCTCTTGGTCGGGGGGCCCCCTGGAGAGGGGGGCCCGGGGCACGTGCCCCCTGTGCCCCCCCCTTAATCCGGCTATGCCCCCCACACACATTACAGTCATATACTGTCCCCCCACACACATTACAGTCATATATTGTCCCCCCACACACATTACAGTCATACACTGTCCCCCACACAGATTACAATCATATACTGTCCCCCCACACACATTACAGTCATATACTGTCCCCCCACACACATTACAGTCATATACTGTCCCCCACACACATTGGCTATTTTTATTGTTCCCCTCCTACAGTCATTGCCCCCTGCAGACATTTTCACCCCCCCTTCCCCCTGCAGACATTTTCACTCACTCCCCTTCCCCCTGCAGACATTGTCATTCACCCCCTTCCCCATGCATACATTGTCACTCACCCCCCCTTTCCCATGCATACATTGTCACTCACCCCCCCTTTCCCCTGCATACATTGTCACTCACCCCCCCTTTCCCATGCATACATTGTCACTCACCCCCCCCTTTCCCCTGCATACATTGTCACTCACCCCCCCTTTCCCATGCATACATTGTCACTCACCCCCCCCTTCCCCTGAAATACATTGTCACTCACCCCCCCCTTTCCCATGCATACATTGTCACTCACCCCCCCTTTCCCCTGCATACATTGTCACTCACTGCCACCCCCCCCCCTTTCCCCATGCAGACATTTTCTTCCCCCTGCAGACATCACTTCTCCCGTGCAGTAATTTTTAGTTATTGCCCACCTCAGCCCCCCTCCGCAGTACCTGTCACTGTCCCCTGGACGGATTACAAAGAGAAACAGCGCACCGAAGACTCCTGGGTGGCTGCGTCGGCGCGATGTGACATCATCGCGCGGCCGCGCGGAAGTTTTTAAAAGAAAAAATAAAAAATTGCGGTGCTGCAAGCAGTCCGGCCCTGCAGGGTGCCCTGTACAAAATCTATCACGTTGATGATACATCTAGTATTATCTGTCGCCTGGCGGCTGGGTTTAAATTCCACTTGGTCCGGATGGATGAGAGGAGGGAGAAATTAATTTAAATGAGTAGCAATTAGTTTAGCAAATATTTTCAAATCAGGGTTAAGTAAAGCTATGGGTCTGTAATTCTTGCAGTCTGAGTGATCTTTGCCTGGCTTCGGAATTGTGATGCACTGTGCTTCAAGCATTTCAGCTGGGAAGCTACCTCCACTCATCAAGGTGTAGTATAAAATGGTAAGGAGTGGAGCAAGATTGTCCAGGAAGATGGTATAGAAAGTATTAATGTATTCATCCGGTCCAGGGGCTTTGTCCTTTGGTAAGCTTTTAAGGAATGCTTCTACTTCCTGTTGGGAGCAGGGGAGGTTAAGAGAGGCCAGGTTGTCGCTATCAAGGGAGGGAAGGCATAGATGACGCAGGAAGGCAAAGATTGAGTCTGGAGTTAGTTGGGGTATGCTGCTATCATCTCGTAGATTGTAGAGATCAGTGTAATATTTGGCGAAAAGGTTTGCAGTATCTGTGGGGTTGTGAGACTTATTCCCGCGAGAGTCATGGAGCATTTTTATTCAGTTATGAGCTTGCTTACCACTAAGCTTGTTCACTAATAACTTACTATCCCTGTTACCTAAAGCATAGAATTTTTGGCGTAGTTTGGTTAGGACTGATTACATACAAGAGATAAGTATGGTGTTAAGTAGTTTCCTTATGCAATTCCGTTCCTTCTGAAGGGGCTTTGAAGGACGTATCTGATTTTAAAGTTCTAGTTTTGCTAACTGTGATTCAAGGTCTTTTTGGTACTGCAGATATTGCTTTTTCAGATGGGCACCTATTTGTAAAGCCTTGCCCCAGAGGACAGCCTATGGGGTAAATGTATTAATCTCCGGATTCTTGAACTCCCGCGAGTTCGGCGTCTTCAGCGCTTAAATTTAAAGCAGCGCTGCCTTGTAAAGGGGAGTTTCAAGAATCCGGAGATTAATACATTTACCCCTATGTGTGGAGATAGATGTATTACCTGGGTTATTGGTTTGAGCGCAAAATACAACGTCTTCCAAGAGAGCGGCTCTAGGTTCCAAGGAGGAGAGGAGAGGAGATGGCATTCTCCAGGACTTAGGGGGAACCCTGGTTTAAAGGAGGTTCAAGGGCCATTCAAAAGAGGCATGATCAGACGATGTAATGGGCAAGGTTATCACAGAGCTGGTATGTTGTAAGATCCATTTATCAGTCAGAATCAGGTTTATTCTCAAATGTGAGTTGTGGACCGCTAAATAATAGGTATATTATCTAGCACCTGGAAAACTGACCCACCATAGATCATAGAGATCATATTCCGCTAGTAGTCTACAAAATGCGATGGAAGAGCTCACTTGTCCCCGTTCCTCTTGAATGCACCAACAGCGGAATAGACAACAAGTATTCTCCAGTCTCGGAACAGGGGGCACTGGGAAGATAAGTGGGTCTCCTGAAGTGCTACTACATCTGCTCTACGTTTATGGAAAGTAGTTAGTGCTAGTCTGTGCTTTTTGGGAGAAATTAAACCCTAACATTCAGAGAGAAAAATGTAACCATTGACTATGCAGTCGGGGAGAGAAGTCTACGGAGGCAAGCGGTCATAAATGTATAACCCACGAACAACCAGTGATGAAGGGAGTGAAGATGGGGGGCGGTAAAAAAACAAAGAGGGAAAAAACAGAACCACCCCGAGGAATGGGTCTAGAGTATTTGCCACAGAGGAGAGGTAGTGGCAAAATAGGTAACATTTGGGTGTTGTTGGAGAAGTAAGACACATCCTAAAATGTAAGCAGTACAAAACAAAGTCAGGTATACCTATCTAGCCAGATGTGGGGGCGGAGACAGTTTTGTATGAATTTACAGAATGGCCATGTCCTTTTGCACTTGGGTCCATTCCGTGTGGAGCGAAGACCTCCATAGATCTGGACCTGCTAAAGAAGACATTTGCCAATCCATCAAGAGCTTAGATCCAGCTTAAAATGATGATATGGCATAGTTGGAGCCCTCACGTTGAACCAACAGTTTAACCTGGAAGCCCAGCGATAAGGGACATCATGTTCTTACAATGTTGCATTGATTGGTTGCAGGGTGCGCCTTTTATTAATAGTTATCTAAGAGAGATGCTGGAAGAATTGAATGCATCCAAGTATGACCATATTGTCAATGTTATGTACAGAGCAAAGAATAGCTTCTTGGATAGGAAAGAAGTGGACTCAGAGGAGAGTGTCCCTCAGGTGATTGCCTGACATGAAGCTTTGGCATGGCAGTCAGTAAATATAGTCAGTAAAGAGATCTTTCTTTTCCTAAACAATGACATAGTATAGTTCTGAAAATCCTAACCAGAGACCGATTTCGACATGCCCCGTATTGTAATATTGTTCTACGTGAGCAGTCTTTGAGGTCTGCCACCTTATCCCTCAGGAATGAGACTTCACCTTGGAGTTGGTCATGAGAGGAAAGCTGATCATTATGGGAGGCAACCAGTTCTTCCATCATAGACTCTAGTGGGTCTGTACAGTATCTCAGGTCTGCAATATCAGTTTTCAGACCTCCAAGCGTTGCCCGTAGTTCAGTAGACAGATCTGACCTCAGAGTGGTCAACATGTGGTGCAGAGTACAGGCAGTAAGTGCAGCATCCAACTCTGCCTCAGAACCCAAGGAGGGAGAGGTGAGCATGTTGGAAGAACTACAGCCTCTGAAACCGAAGCAGGTTGGGTTCAGTCCTTGACAGAGGGGAGGAACCCGTTTTAGAGGTGGCTTTTGGTAGTAAATGGATAGGAGGGGCCAGAGTGTTTGGTTTTTGCTTCTCGGGACACATGGGGGTAAATGTATCAAGCTGAGAGTTTTTCGGCTGGTTTGAAAAGTGGAGATGTTGCCTATAGCAACCAATCAGATTCTAGCTATCATTTTGTAGAATGTACTAAATGATAGCTAGAATCTGATTGCCTTTTCAAACCTGCCGAAAAACTCTAAGCTTGATACATTTACCCCATGGTTTTCTACAGGACTGCATTAACAAACGAGGAAATCAAGTACAATGACTATAAATATAAAGAGGAGCACAGGGGATGTCACATGGGTGGCAAAACAGCATTACAAATCAGGCATACTCCATGAATTGAGGTGTAAACCGGATGCATGCAAGAATGGTCAGCAGGCAGAATGCGGCGAATGTGGAGACTCTCTAGCCAGGTGGTGATGGCTGCAATATTACATGCCAGTTACGTTAAGAAGGATTTGTTGTATTCTTTTGTTGCTAGGCGGTGGGTTTTTTAGGTTGTTTTTCTTCTTCTGCCCCCGCCCCCCCTGTTTTGTTGGGTTAAAACTTTATTTGCAGAAGTTTACACAGGTTGTGGTAATACTAGATGCCACTAGATGGCAGCAGATTCACAATTGGGAACTGTAAAAGTGGAACAGGCCAGCACAGTTAAAGTATATAGACAGCAAAAGAGCCTAACCCTGTCAATGACCAATCCTGTTTATAGGGCTCTTACACAAAATGTTAGTACACCAAAGGTATATATCATCTACAAGGTTACATCCATCCCATGCAATACAATCTTGCACAGGGTATGAGCTATGTGCAGTTCTCGGCGTATGGCAGCTGACAGCACCTGCACTCCTCATGTAGATCTAAATTGACTGTGGGAGTGAGAGAAAGGGGGGGCAGTCCAGGTGTACAGGCCATGAGCATGATGATAGCTGTACAGACAGCTAAAGCGATAACATTACCACTGAGGCAAGGCTGCATGTGTGAAGATGGCTCAGGTGCACGTCAGTGCATGGGCATGATGGCAGCTGAAGGGCCTCTGTAAGAGAGTCAGTCCTGTGTAATTGGTGGGGCGCTCCTGGTCCTTGGGTGGGTGCTGGTCCGGCTGATGCAGTGCCGCTTGGTATAGCCACCTAGCCACACCCCAGGAAGTAGGTTGTCCATGGCACAACTGGAGCCGGAGGACTGGATAGCACTAGTGGAAGTAGGCCTCCAACCAGGACAACTCCACGATGCGTGGAACCGGTGGGTAGCAGCGGAAATGGGAGATCACACAGGGACGAATTCCCAAGTTAGCAAGGGGAGTACGGAGGTGGGTTTTACATAGTTACGGCCGGGTCACAGATGGATTGATCAGCCGATGCTAGAGAGGGGCCAGCCACCGACAGGTGAGTTCCGTGCAGGTGCCCAAGAGAAGCAGTGAGTGACTTGAGGCGGGGATAGTATAGTGATGCTTTTCCCGGCAGGCTGCGGTCCCCTCACATGCAGGAATAGTATGGCCAGAGGTCCCCCCTGGTGCCCTTCGTGTCACCATAGCCTCCTGTGATGTATAAGGCAGGCTAAATCGTGGAGACAGGTGTGTATCCCTGAAAAGAGGATAAATATCGGTCCCGGTGCTCAGGGCTCCTGTGAAAAGCAGTAAGCCAGTATTGCATCCAAACCGCACCCCTGTATCTTTTGGATTTTTGAGCTACCTCTTCCGCTATATTTTCCTCTGATTACTGATATAAGTGTTAATCAGCTCAGAATGTTGTGCCATATTCATTGCCTTGTATAGGTTAATATCTTCCTCAGTAGCATTCTTTCTAGGACTCAGAGGATCAACCTGTTGCTCAAATTTTCATCCTTTTTCTCAGCAAACCTGCAGTGTTCGGCTAAATCCTATATATTATTCTTATACATGCATTGTGCTTTCTTCCCAGGCCAGTTTCTGAGACCTTTGATAGAAACTTGATCTCCTCTAAAGCACCTTTCAGTTTGCATCAAACTTATGAAAGACCCGTTCATAATCATTTGTGTGGCTTTTTTTTTTTATCAAATGTGAAGTATTTATACATACGTTTTTTGTCCTATTTTCCCATAGCACAAATAAGGTAATTCACTTGCACCAGTGCTTTCTCATTATCTAAAATATCATTCAATCATGACCATACAACAGGATTCAGGTGCTAAAAACTGCCATTGTTTGCTGGGTTCTGTGTCTATAGGGTTGTGACTTCTAAAGCCATGTCGCATGGATAGCTCTCACCATGCCTCAGACAGATGCTTATTAGCACACTGGTGTAACAAGTGTTTCCACTTTTAAATCCCAGATGTCCTTGAAAATTGATAAAGCCACAGGAAAAAAACTAAGTGGAAACACTGGATGTAATAAACATACAATTTCACAGGATAGGGGAAACAGACACTTATGTGAGCATATATATAACAGTGCCATCTAGTGTCTAACAGCCATTTACAATACAATTGTTTATCATCACAGTTTAAGGTACTTAAACAGTGCAATAAAAAAATAGATGTTTTGTGTTTTGAAAATATTTTAAGAATAACTCAAATGCAAAAACACACAGAAATGTTGCATTGTTTATTGTTACAAGAAGAGTTTCTGATATGTTTAAAAGCAACACTCCTGTTAGAAGTGGCACATAAAGGGAAGAAAATGAAGGACAGCAATTAAAAGATAATTCTTTTGTCAGTTTATTCAATATACAGTTTTACCATCAATGTTGTTCTTAATTTTTTTCCTTCTGATCAAAGACGATGTTGACCTTTAAATGTTAAACCATAGAAGTGTATGATGTGAAAATATTTCTCATAGTAGCTGAATTGTGTGGATGGTATGAAGGAAAATAAGATTGCAATATTATAGTATATGAGATTTCTTGTAAATCTTTTGAGTCACACAAATAAGAAAAAAAAAATTATATTGCTAGAATCAGTCAGGTCAAAGTACCTGCATAGTAGAGTCAGTTTGTTATTATTGCAGATGACTGGACTAGAGGCAATCGCTCAGGTCACTGATACTAATTTAAATGACGTGTTTGTGGATAGTGCTTTGGCGCCTTCTGAATGTCTGCTGCTATGATGCTTCTGTCTAAATAGATGCTATTTTTTACTTTTACTTTTCCTGTAAGTCTGCCTCACTGTTTTGTAACTAGGGTACAACATTTTATATAATGTTCTGCAAATGAATGTTCTCTGTCAAAAATAATAAAGTACATTTTAAAATAGAAATGATCATCCCACTTTGTGATTCATTTAACTAGACAAAGCTTCAATTACATTAGTATTTAGTACAAGTTTGGTGGAATCAATTAAAAACATTTTACAACATAATTATCACAATTTCTGTCACAAAATCAGAGTCAGGATGGGCCTCGAAGTCTGCTCAGGTGGATTTTACCCCCAGAGGGCTGCGGAGTCTAATGGAAAGAGAGGTTTTCACCAGGGATCCTGCATGGGAATATGGGCTTAGCAGCTCTCTAACCGCAGGTCACGGCCCTCTAGGGGGCGATGAACGAGACTAGGGGGTAAATGTATGAAAGTCCGATTTCTGTAAGTCGCCAGAAATCGGCGACTTTGCAGTGAAAATTAAAAGGGGAGATGGCTTGTAAAGGCAAGTTTGCCTTTACAAGCCATCGCCGCTTTAAATTTTAGCTGCAAAGTCCTACCCTCTGTAAGCTTAGAAGGGGCTGCGACCTGCAGTTTCTCAGCAGCCAAGCCCATCCTGCCTTGCGGGGGTTCTTGGTGGAGACCTGAGAGGCTGTTAGACTCCGTGGCCTACTGAGCTGGTGCTAATACTGACTGAGGGACTCCCCTGAGCATAAGAGTTCCTTATCCGGCTCTGTGATAGATGGTGACTGTGCTTCCTTTGTATACAGCTCCATGGACAGGCAGTTGTCAGGATCTGTCTCGCTTCCTCTGCAGCATCATGTCAGGATGCTGCTTCATCTCGGTAACTACTGCCTCTGGGATTGGATTGGACTTTATTATTGTGCTTCACTGAATATATTATCCGGCAGTACCTCTGATCCACCAGAGGTGCTGCTATTGTGCTTTGATTATCTGTCTTTTAGGAGTCAACTTGTTGCACCTATTATCTCCTGTACCTGGGTGTTCCCTATTTATACCTGCCTCTCTCTCTTTCCTGGGCTGGTCATTGTTGTTATATGTTGCTGTGCTGTTCCTTGTTGTGCTCCTGATTCACCTGTTCCCTGGGATTTCTACAAACTACCTGTTCACCTGCATCAGCCGAGTTCCTGTTATTTGCCTTCTGCATCTCCCTGCAATCCCTGTTCTATATCTACACCATCCGGTTTGTACCATACTGCATTTTCTGGAAACATATCTGCAATAAATATTGTGTATTTTACCATATTCCAGCTCCTTATCTATGATTTTCTGCATTGAATCGTGACAGCAGTATTACTAGCTCTCAGCACCATGTTTACAAGTCTGCTGATCCTGTACAACAATAGAAAGAGTCCACAGCAATCAGAAACCATCATCAATGAGAGCAAGACCAGCTCAAGGCAGTACATCCCTAGCCCTATCCTGAAGGGGTACATTAGGGGCTCCGACCACAAGTTAAGGAGTAATCTTTATCCTGGGCTATGAGATACCACCTATGTGCCACTCTCATGGTGATTAATAGCCCTCACTGGCACTTTTGAGGAGGGGGAAGCTTAGCCTGAACAGAGATGTATAGAAAGTTTGATTTAATTTTTGACATGCTGAGAAATTTGTGCTGTGAGATCAACTCCAGGTTCTAGCTGCTAAATATCATATCCATCACAAGTTGGTGGTCATAACATAGCTGAAGGCTGATTGGCTCGCCAATCAACATCTGTGCCTGTGACTATTTAAACTCACACAAAATTGGACACCACTTATCCCTGGTAAAAGGGTTCCAACAAGGTTTTCTATCCGCTGAACTACGCTGTTGAAAGGGTCACTACTATATCAAAGACGTTATTACCCCACAGAAACTGTAAGTCTTTTATTTACATTGGAGCCAACGAGTTCTCTTTATTGTCTTCATTTACCAAACCAGAGAAAAAGTGTTTGATAGCCACTGTTCACCTCCGAACTGTTTCCTAAAGTTTCCATTTGGGTATACTTTGGATTATAGTCGTCTAGTGGTTAGCAGCACAGTGGCCTAGTGGTTAGCACTTCTGCCTCACAGCACTGGGGTCATGAGTCCAATTCCCGACCATGGCCTTATCTGTGTGGAGTTTGTATGTTCTCCCTGTGTTTGTGTGGGTTTCCTCCGGGTGCTCCGGTTTCCTCCCACACTCCCAAAAACATACTGGTAGGTTAATTGGCTGCTATCAAAAATTGACCCTAGTCTGTCTGTCTGTGTGTGTGTGTGTGTTAGGGAATTTAGACTGTAAGCTCCAATGGGGCAGGGACTGATGTGAATGAGTTCTCTGTACAGCGCTGCGGAATTAGTGGCGCTATATAAATAAATGATGATGATGAATTCATAAACCTACTCATACAAGACTTAGCTTCTTTTATATCGTTATCTTCACATTATCTATCTATAGCTGTCGGTTTGAACACTGGTATAAACAGAGGAGCAAATGACTCAGATTACTTCAGAACTCAAAGGTTTAAATTATACCTATATGTGCACAGTATTTTTAGTTTGTGCATTCTACGTTAAAACCTGTTGATGCGCTACTATGTTTCTGGCCAGAAGCAATCATATTGGGGCACTGCATATTGCATCATTTTAGGTCTGTCCCCCCGCAATGCAATGACACATTGGTGTCCGAGAGACCTACCCTGGAATTTGGGAGTCTCGTGGACATTATTCCAGGAGAGTTGACACTTATGCTCATCTCTATCATAAATATTGCTTTTTGAAACACGAATTGACAGTTGTTAATACTATAATACTTTAATAGGTTTGCTGTTGTAGCACTAAACATAAAAGGCGATGTATTAAAAAAATATTGGGACATGAAGCAGAAATGCCATTTAAACATCTTTTGTGATAGCATGATTCTATTTTTGTGTCATGTGTCATGTGATTTTTGAATCACATATTTTTTGACAAGGTTTAAAACCAAGGAAAGTAAATGTAATACGGCTCTTTTGCATTCGGTATGTACTTGTATAAAGTTCGTTATAATATATTTTTATGCTAATAATGTTATTCCTGGAAGAAAAGAAGAAGCAGAAGATTTCTTTCAACTGACAATATGTATTTCTTCATTCATTGTGTTACAAAATAACTGAATGAAAGCAAACACAGGAATTTAATTCCCCATTCTATTTATATAGTTTGAGTGCAACATTTGAAATGATTCAGAAACATTAATACAACTCACATCATTGAGTTTCTTCATCAATAACCTACTATAGTGGTTCATCATCCGGTTTGTGCTTTGACCTTATAAAAGACTACAATGCAAGACAAGCGCACATACCCTGAGGTTGTGCCACTTTTGGATTATAGCTCAGTGTCACTGTGCATTTCGTCTTCCATGGACAAGTGCTTTAATCTTTGCAAGTAGCAGGAAATCTACAGCATGGATGACACAATTTATTTATCTCTTGTCAAAAAGGCAGAATAATCTTAAAAAGTGGAAGCATTCATTAGTTCATTAGGATTAAGTGTGGCAGATTAGAGCATATGTTTCCTTTTCAAGTGTGCCGAGTGTTTATTTTACCATGATGAAAGTCAAAGGGTAATTAAAGAAATTAAAACTGACTCTTTGAGCTCATATAGATTTTTATATAAAACAATAGAAAGTTCATTTAATTCATTATCACAATTTAACATATAGTTCTGAATTTATGTTCCCATAATTAAAATGATCATTGAAATTATTTTTTTCTATATTCCAATTATATTTCATTAAATTTCTATGTAACTATTTGACTGAAACTACATATGAATTTATCTTTACATAAAGTGTGTGGTAGTCAGTTGTACTTACTGATATTAAACCTGTAATTACCATTATAGCATACCTAAAATATAGTAAATACCAAATAGGTTCCCAACAATAGTCATGATGCTTCAAGCTTAATGCAAAGACTAACTTATGTATCTATGGCTGGGACTTGTAAATGGCATAAGCCTGCACAGAGTGAGGAAGAAGTAAAGCTATTGCATCCTTCTCTACGAAGTTAACCCCTTTCTTACCTGTGACAGACCTTCACCCTACCACATTCCTCCTCTGTTACAGGATGGTTCTACATAATTAGAAGTGGAAGCCCACAGATTTTTTTTTATCTCACCTGCCACAAAGAATTACAATGTTCAGATTCAGTAGTACATAACATAGTTACCTATCTGCTCCAAAATATTGTTTTCAATGATTGTACCTGTCTCCTCCCTTTAAATATGGTATGTTCCTGACTAATGACAGCAATTCCAACATATTTCTGAGACAATGGTGCTTTAAACAGAAAATAGTCAAAAATCTTGAACACCTTCAAATATATTCCTGAACAGTAAATGAGTGTACATATACCAAACCTTACAGGATTCAAGCAAAAAAACAAAAAACCGACACGACCAGGTGCTTGTAAAGCTTTCACCACTTTCCTTCTGATCTCTCCATTCCTACTTAAAGCAGCAATCGCACATATGAAATCTTCCTGTGTGGTGATTTACACACTCCAAACCGGAGTGTTTCAGGTTTCGGTAAAGCTGCCTTTTTCTTGGTGGTTTCCAGTTACAGAAACAATCAATTTCTAAACTGACATGTTTAGCATATTAACATCAAATACTATTACATTTTTCGCATTTCTATTTCATTTCTTATAATTTTATTTGCTATTGTAACATCTTTATACATGAGAACATATTTGTAGGGCAGTTCAGTTTTTTTTCTTAAAGAAATTGTAATCTAATATTGTAGTGGTTTTTTTCCTTTACTGCTCAGGGCAGTAAATCCTCAGTAAACCATATGAGCTTCTGTACAGAGAACCAGGTGAATTTGGATGTTATCATTTTGTAGATAAACGTGAGCAGTGAGTTAATGTAAGTTACAGTGCAATTAAGTAGAGGAATTATCATGATCATACACAATAAATTATTCTGTAGTCGTCTGACAATACCAGATTGCCTTTTATAGTCATCATATTCTACAATAAACAAATGGCCTGCGATTTGAGCAATCACTCCTCTCAAAACCATCTCTTTTTTTCCAGCGTTATTTCTGATATATTTTATGACCATTTATCCAGGGTGGTGATATCTAATGTGACATTTTTTTAAAAAAAAGCAATTATGAGCAATTGGCCATTAGTAAATCTGACGGTTTGCAAACTGTTTAGACAATTGCTGAAAAGTCTGCAGTCTAAAAAATACACACTTTAGTATATTTGCCCCTGGTCTGTCTGTAAATGAGTAAAAACCTAAAAATCTTTCTCACAGTCATTATTAAAACTAAAACACTGCCTCTGGTTCCAATGTTGTACAATTTAATCTTTAACTGGACTTGTGTTCCCTACCGGGTGATTTGTCTCACTTTCTCACCTTCACTTTTTTCCATACAAAGTCATTGCCCTTTTTCCCATTCCCCTGGAACCCAGATCCTCCATGACTCTTAAGATCATATCTTTAAATGTTAATGACCCCAACTCTCCCACTAAATGCACAATGGCCTTCAACATTTTAAACGACAATCTGCAGATATAGTTCTCCTCCAGGAGATGAATTTGAAAGTCCCTCATCCACAACTGAACTATAAAACTTACTCCCAATCATACTATGCCTCTACTGACAGTAAACAGAAAGGCAAGTAAGTCCTTGGATAATACCAGACGCGCCGTAGACTTGATCCATGTATTTGATACATGTAAACTACCTATCTAATGGTGACTCTAAATGTAGAAAAAGCATTTGACAAGGTTGGTTGGCCCTATATGTGCCAGACGCAAGCAGCAATGGGCATGAGGGTTCCCTTTCTTAGAATAATAGCATCCCTTTACTTCAATCCTATGGCCTCAATATTAGCCAACAGCTTCAAATCTTGCTCTCCCCTTTGATCTTTGAAACTGCAACAAAATCTGACATCTCTGGCATACAAGTCGGCCCCTCAGAACACAGAATATCATTATAAGCTGATGGTATCTTATGTCTATCACCAATCCACTTGTCTCTCTTCCAATCCTCCTTTAAAGATTTATCCTACTTCAGTGACCTGTCTAATTATAAAATTAATGTCACGAAATCTGAAATCTTGGATCTTAATAATCCCCCTGCACACTTATAACATCTTAAGGTTTCCTTTGATTTTAAATGGCAACTGTAAATGCTCAAATACCTGGGAATCTACCTTACCAGAATTTATAAACAACTTTACGCAGCTAATTTTTCCTTCGCTGTTAGAAACTATTAAATCAGACCTTGCTACGTGGGACAAACTCATGATATCCTGGACAGGCAGATTTGCATTGCTTAAAATGAATATTTTACCTTGCCTTTTATATCTCTTTCAGACCCTCCCCTTTAAAATACCTGTGAACATTTTTTAAAATGCTCCAACAACTGGCCACCAAATATATTTGGTCAGCAAGGAAACCAAGAATGCGAATTAGCATACTTCACAAACCCGTCCAAGAGGATGGCCTAGGTGTCCCAAACTTTTTTAAGTATTAGGGGGGTATTCAATTGTTAGCGAGACGCGATAAAATTTCGCGCTCGAAAAAGAAAAAAAATTCCGCGCTCGTTTATTGCCGTTTGAGCGCTCGTTTTAAAAACAAACTCGCTCAATGCAAATGTTTTTTTGCATCCTCCGCCTCGCGCTCTACTATTGGTCCTAGCAAGTTTGAAATCTAAAGGGGAGTGTTTTACGCTGGCAGCTCAGTATGAAAAAATAATGCAGCCAACAGCAAACTGTCATTTGCTGATAGCTGTTGGCTGACTTGGTTGGTGACTGCTGTGGCTTGTGACTCCTGAGGCTTGTGACTCCTGACTGCTCTCCATTGCTCTAATCTTCGAAATTGGATTAGTGAGTTGACTCTACACTGCACTATACACACTATTTTTTATAAAAAATAACATTTTTTTTTTTTACAATACAGGCAAATACACACAAGAATATACTACAGACATACCACACTTATTTAATTGCACCCACCACACACACATATATCTCCTTATATATATATATATATATATATATATATATATATATATATATATACATTTACATACACACACATTTTTTAAAAATTTGTATTTAAGCAATTGCAGTTTTGTCTTGTTTTAGGATAAAAATTGATTTAGTTTGCATTTACTTCTTTGCAGTCTACATAGATTGTATTGCACGTAGTTTTGTCCCTTAAAAATTATAATATAATTTAGTTAAAATACAACTGCATATATTTTTATCTAGTGTTACATTATTTTTTTGCTGTATTTCTACAGTTGTATTATTGTCCTTTTTCCCTTAGTTATCATTTAGTTTTCTGTAGTTTATAGTCACACATCTCACTCAATGTGTCCTCTTGCATTCACTCCCCACCACAAGAGTATGGGTTGATATAGAAGCCGGTATTGCCAACTCCCACTCAACCTCAACCCTACTGTGGCTTCTACCAAAACATAGACCTGCCCAATCTAATTTACCTCCCTCCCTGACATTTTCCTTAGCAATTTGAACCACACTATCAAGTCAAATAGCCTCGCCCCTGACTCATGGCATATGACTCCCTTGTGGAACAACCTAGAATTTCCTCCAGGATTTACTCCAACTCAGTTCCCAAATTGGACATGATGTGACAGATTCTCAATGATTTAGCCCCCACCCAATTTTTCCCCACATTTTCTGATCATTAAACGTGATTCTGTATCCCCTCTCCCTGTTTCTAACAATATCTACAAATCCAACATCTTTATAACTCTATTCGTCAGGGGGCCTCAATTCCCTTAATCCGGCCCTGCCTGTGTAGCACTACTTACAAAGTAACACCTGCATGTGCAGGGACCCCCTGGTCATTTACATCCATGCCCATGAGCTAGCCAGGGCTTGAGAAGGAGGTGCATGGCCTAACCTGTGTATCTCACACTATACACAGTGACAGGGAGTTACATATAGAACTATGCTTTTGACCACTGCTAGTTCTCATCATCCATATAGTTTGAAATTTGTTAAAATTTTTGATTCTTTCTAGCTGAATGAATTTTAACCAGTCTTTCAACACTCTGTGAATCTGTGAACTCTTAACTGGTTAATGAAAGAAGAGTTGATTGCCAGTCATTTAGACTTAATTTTCCTATTGGTGAACTACCCATGTGACCTATATTAGACTCTTGAGGATCTCACACAAATTGTTCAACATCCCTGAGGAAGCCTGCCGTTTGCGCAGACGAAACACGTTGGATTTTACCTAAACACACCATATCTAACTGCTATTTATCCTGAAAAGCAGATGATCATTAGAGCGGCACACATTCACTAAACTGATGGGTCATTGTGCATGCGCATAAAAACAGCCGTCCATGCTATTCACGCTGCAGGGATATATCTTGAGAGACCAATAGAGGATAGGTACTGTATACAGGACCGGATCTCCGGGCTAATTTGACCTAAGGTACTATTTATCTTATCTTTTCTGGCTCAGACTTTCCACAAATTACTGCTGCATTACCTATTTATGAGGAATTGTGAGTGGAACCGCCTATATATATTTACATGCATATGACTGTTATCCAGGGAAGGGCTGGTAAATTTAAGCCCGGGGGGCAAGACTTGACTCAGCAGCCTATTAGGAACATTTTAAAGGAAAAAAAAATGCAGGTGGCCCAGTGACCCAGCCCAAGATAACCCACTATGGGATTGGCCCGGGGGGCAGATGTCCCCCTGCCCCCCTGCCTAGCCTTTCCCTGCTGTTATCAACCTTCATTTGGAACCTCTATGGAAAACTGAGTTATATCTGTTTTCCTTTCTGGACTATTATGTGCATCTATATTGGACTTTTTCTATGACCTACAGAGATTTCATTCACTTTTTGGAGAACTATGGACATTTTTATATCTCTGGTGATTTTTGTTTATGAACATTAGGAAATTATGTTGTTTTAATTTACTTAAATAACTATGATCTACAGGTCCCGCTATTTAAAAAAAAACAATTTTTGGGGCTTAGGAAGTTTTCCATTTTGATCAATGCACTGATTCACTTTGCTGTGTATTGTTTATCTTGTTTGATTAAAATATGTATTATATTTGGTTCTCGATCTGTAATATTTAGACAGGATACACATTTAGAGCCGGGGAGATTTTCATGTGTTTGTTATTACTTTTTCTATACAAGGATTGGGGATCTTCTCTTTCTCTCCCCTTTTGGCAGCTTCACATTCCTTACAGAGAGCACTGGTATAATTTTCTTTTTGTCTAACATAGCACAATACTTTGAGACAAAATCAGAAAAGAAATAAGCCCGCGCTCGGTTAATCCCATATTCTATATGGTACCAGCTGCATGGCAATATAAATGCCCTATATATCTACAATGCAAAAAGACAATTGTTGTCAGTGCTTCTCCTTGCTACATGTAAACCCCTATACCTGGGAGGTGAGTGCAACTGATTTTAACTGCATTTTGATGGCTTTTGAAGCATATAGGTCAGTGTAGGACCTGCATATGATGAGGTTCTCTTGACACTGGGATGCAGGCTTAAATGTTTTGATCAAAATATGAACTAGTAGCTCATGTTTTCCTTTTGCTAGATACACACAGATATGCAGTGTTAAGGATAAGCGCTGACAACAATTGTCTTTTTGACAGCCTCCCACATGCAAGTAATGGGGCTACTTTTTTAACCAGGATTGCGGCAGGATATGTACTGCCGCAATCCTTCTTCTCTTCAATGAAAAAATGCTGTATTATTGAAATAAAGCATTTTTTCATCTGGTATTAATATTATTATTATTATTATTATTATACATTATATATTTTTAATAAAGGGCTTTGAGTTCCATGTGTGAATTGACTAGCCTGGTCACACATGTGCATCTCTCTGGACACTTGTCCTGGAGAAGAGAGTTACGTCCATTCTTACCGCACCAGACAACTGCCACGGTGATATTTTATTAGTAGTGGTGATCAGAGGTTTTATATCACTGCAATAAGCATCAACAAAACAAATCATCCCTATTATCACTTTGTAATAAATAGGCCCCTAAGAGTATGTGGAGTTGTATCTGGATACGCTACACATGTTGGTCACTACAAAAAGGCTGCAAGCATGTCGGACTGCAGGTGGAGGCACTCATGGCTCAATCATTTCCATCTGCTATGACGTTAACAGTTGCTTGTTTTTCATTGCTGCACCATTTACTGATATAAGAATGATCAGATATCATTTTACAGAGTGTAGGGAATACCTATAATATCAGTCTCTGTGTTCTGTACCTAAAACTAAGTTTTGAAGATGGGCCGTAGTATACCGTATATACTCGTGTATAAGCCGAGTTTTTCAGCACATTTTTTGTGCTGAAAAAGCCCTCCTCGGCTTATACACGAGTGAACTTCTGTTCTCCCGTCCCTCAGCTTTTAACTTCCACATGTGCGTTCCACTGACAGGAAGTTCGGCATTTGGAATGCAAACTTGCGTTCCAAATGCCGAACTTCCTGTCAGTGGAACGCACATACATTTCACTGCGGAGGTAAGTAAAAGGCTGAACACCGCTAATTTCATTTGTTTAAAAGGTTATTTCCAGGGGGGTTAATTGTCCTCTTGTAAATATAATAGTTAAATATCTCAACTGATAATCCAAGGTATCTATCTGCACGAGGAGGAATAGAGATTCCCAGATTATTAACTGCTGTGCTTCTAAACCTGCTGCCTCTAATGCATGCAATACAATATGCGGGGGTTAAATAATCCACTACCTCCTATTTGTGACAGACTGTCTTGGAATTGAAGGAGCTGCACATACTAATATACCGGTAGGTATATTATCTGTAGCTGTTATGCTATAAGTATCTATTTAGTCTTGAAAAAGGCCTTGAAAAAGCATAGCGAAACACTTAACAGATTTTAATAAATGTAACTGTTATGAAGATTGACTCTGCTAGTTTTCAATTCCTCTTAATATCGTCTGTGTTTTCTCTCCCCCACCTCTTCTCTCTCCCTCCTTTTTCTCTCCTTCTCCCTTCCTCTCCCTGCATTTCCCACCCTAGGCTTATATTCGAGTCAATAAGTTTTCCCAGTTTTTTGTGGTAAAATTAGGTGCCTCGGCTTATATTCGGATCGACTTATACTCGAGTATATACGGTATATAATATATTGTATATATATTATATATACTATAATTGCTTCACATCAAACAAAATACAAGAGTAAATTGTATAACATGATATAATATGGTAGAATCACATTTACAGACATGTAAATAATTATATGTCTGAATTGCTTTTCATTCTTGCTGTTACCTTACTCAGTGGTGCATACTATGTGGGAAGCCTCTGCAGTGGTGATGGCAGAGGAGGGAGAAGGAGACACCTAAATGTCTCAGCTGATTACTGCTTTAAAAATATAATTCACGTACGGGTACACTGCTGCCATGAACTGCTGCACCCAATTGTCAACGATGTTCAGAAGTACCGTCATGTTCCAACATTGTTCTATTTGTATCAAGGGCGCTCAGTCTGTACATAGCACTGACTGAGCTGCCAATTAAATTTCACAGTGAATCACGTATTATGGCCTCATCCCCCTAGGGAAAGGGATGGGGGTAGTGTGGGGCAGTGCTGCGATGACGTGAATTGGAGGGTAGGTCAAAAACTTGGCAAGTATGATTATAAATAACTACTCTGCATCCTAACATTTTTGACAAATAGATTCTGATTGAATCTTTCTAGAATTACATTTTTACTTATAGCAAACCTTGTTTTAATTCTTGTGTCAGTCACATCCAGCATTGTGTTGTTATTATTATTATTATTATTATTATTATTATTATTATTTATTGACTATCAATATAGTAATAAATAAATAAAGTGTGAACTGAAGCCAGAATAATATTTCACCTTCATATGTGTGGTGTAAAGAACATTTTACCTTTTGATATATAAAATAATTAAAGGAAAGTGGTGTTGGTGAAGTGTGCTCCCGGTGTCCCCTTCAAGGATATGTGCTACTATACAATTAGTACAGACAATCAAACAAAAAGGCGACAGCAACAGGGTTCACCTTAAAATGTTCCTATTTAAGTTGCAAAGTTTTGAAAGGCATTGTATTATAGGACAAATGTTCCAAATAGGACATAGAACTATATAAGATGTAATGCTCTAGCAGAAAAGTTCAATATGTCATTTGATGTTCAGAATTCCTCTAAAGAAATGCGTTATTTGCTCTAGTTGTAACACATAAAATATTGGCAAGGTGTTCAGTAAAAATGAACATTGTTTTATACAAGCTAAATAAATCACCCAAAGGATAACAGAGGACCAGAATTGGCCCGAGGTTACATAAATGCCTAGGTTGTAAAGTATGAAGAAAAACAATTGAGCTTGGCAAGAGTTAACTTTACATAAATTTGCTATAAATTATTATCCAATGAGTAGGGGTCTAGGGAGATGCTGATCTGTGTGAAGGTGAGGCACCTCTCCTTACCGACTTGTCCTCATTGCTTTTGGGGTGAGTGTAATTATTTACTATATTTGGAATTTTGTCCCTGGTTTCCCCTGCCCCCCCATCCTCCGCTTGTTTTTTATTATATTTTATGTACTTGTGTTGCTGTGATTTTCTTATGCTTGCCATTGTTATCTGCAGTTTTTTATATGATGTCTGTTTTTCCTTTGGTTGTTTTTTGTTTTGTCTACCCCGGCCCTCCCCTGTCTAAGCCCTCCCCAAGTCGCAAACCATCAGTGCACGTATCCATGCCTCTCCCCCATCACAGCTCCTATGTTCTGTGCACCTATGACTCCCCCATGCCACCTATGCCCCCCTCCTATGCTTCACCAGTTTTTCTTATATGCCTGTAGTGCTCCCCACCCTGCATCCCCTTGTCCCCTCCGTAGTCCCATCCCCTTTTTGTTTTCTGGTCTTGCTGCCTTTTCCTATTCTGTCACCATGTGCCTTTGCCCCGGTGCCCCCGCCCCTCCCATTCTCAGTCTCAGTTGTCTTTCCTCCCACCCTTAGGTCACCTCTGCACACCCATACCCTCCTGCAGTTGCCTGGTCCTGACCACACCTGTGCCTGTCTTGATTTCTGCCCATCCTGGCGGTTCCACCTACTCCATCCTTAAATCTGCTGCTAAGCAGGTTTCTTCTACCAACCCATTTTTCACAGCCCTTCCCAGGTTGCCCCTGCCCCCTCCGCCCTGCTCTGGTCTCTATTGGGCGTCAACCTTGGGTTTAGTTTCCACTCAGTTGGCTCCGCTCTATCCCTTACAAACTGTCTTTGATCCCAGGTGGCCCACAACCTGGGCTGGGTTTTGCATCTATCCATGTTGACCTCGCTTTGCCCCCTCCCCCTTGCCTTTGGTTCCCAGTGGGCACAAACAGGGATAGGTTTTGCACCAACCGCGTTGGCCCCGCTCTGTTCATTTTGGTTCTGCTGCCTCTGTCTTAATGGGCATGGCTTGCCGTCTAGATATGGAGTGTTGCCGGCTGCGGATTTGTTCCCAGTGAACTCTGAAGGGTGTGAGGTTTGACAGAGAGGTTGGTAGGTCTCCTGGAGCAAAAGTTCAGTGGTTCCTGCCTTGGTGCAGTGAGCAAGTGGCTGGGCCCGTGAGTGAATGCAGTGAATTTGTGGTGTGCTGTGCTAACACAGAGGTCCTGAGGGACGTTTAAGAAAAAAAAAAGGAGAATAAAATCCCTGCTGTGGTTTGGCTTGCATTTGGAATGCGGATGAAGATTTTTCTGTGCTGTACTATTAAGGAGTGAATGTTGAGGTCTGAAATTAATTCCGAGTGAAGATGTGTGTGCTAATATAGCTGTCTTGAATTAAATCTCAGCTGTGGTGTCGGAACTGAGTTTTGCACACCCAAAAGCGAATTCCATGTGAAGATTTTTTGTGTGCCAATACTACGTTCCTGAATTAAATGCCCACTGTGCTGCCATGAGAGAATGGTTGGGCCCACAAATTAATGCTGGTGAAAAGGTGATGCACTGTGATGTTACAGTGGTCCTGACAGCTTTTCCAATTTCAAAATATATATATAATAAACTAATAGGACTATGCAAAAAGAATCCCTGTTGTTGTGTCATGTGTGAGTTTTGAGGCCCACAGTTTAATCCTGGTCTGGATGTGGTGCGCTAAAGAGTTTGTGCACTGTACTAATGCAGCAGTCCTGCGGGACATATGGAAGGAAGTGAGGGTCAGGACCCACGATAGGTTTTATGTGAACATGTTTTCTATCAATGGTAAAGCATACGCTGCACTGTTGGCTGTGAAGGTGTGGAATGGCTTTGGAGACAGAGCTGGTGAGGTTTGACAATGTATCAGCTTTCCGCCCCCCCCCCTTCCTGCACACCCCTACTCCTTTTCAATATATGGGTCATGAGTTAGATGACAGTTTTCTAAAAGTCTGGGCCAGGCTCACTTCATTGGTAGCTGATAGGAGATGACCTATTGATAAGCATCTTTTGGTTAGAATAATTGGGTGTGTTGTCAATCTCGTGATTGCAACGTTCGAGATATGCTTGTTTAGATTGGCTTTCTCTATGGCCTTTTTCTGTGCTTTCCGGGGTAAGCGATTTGGCGAGTTCTTCAAGGTTTTCATGTTATACAGATTTGCTTCACAGAAATGTTATTGTCCAGTTAGTTTGAAGGAGGTTTCTTTGGTCAGTGATCCGACCTCTGGTTGTAATTGGTTGGGATCGTGTTGGGGCTTTGTTAACTAAGCTTCAGTTCAGGGCAGTTTTTTGGAAATATTTAAGTAAACTGGGTTTGGATTTGGCCAGCTTTGGTGCTCATTCATTTAGGTTCAGTGCCGCTATGGTTGTGGCCAATTTTGCGAGAGAGAGAAAGAGAGAGAGAGAGAGAGAGAGAGAGAGAGAGAGAGAGATGTGTCCTGACTCTTGTGTTTCCATTTAGAAACTGGTGGTGGTTTTAATCCAACTTCGTGTTTCATTTTTGGATCTGGATTTCATTGAAAATTTTGAAAAATAGGTAAAATAATGTGATTTTGAGCTGTTTTTGCTCCTATATTACTATTCGTAGCATTAATATTCTTTTCCAGTCATTTCCAGTCTATTTTTTAATGATCCCTTCACAATAGTTCCAATTTTCACCAATTTTGGCCAAAGTCAGCAGTGAGCAGTCTTAATGAAGGATTTTTTAACATTGCTATCATTGCATTTGCTTTCTCTGATTCAATTAAAATACTTAAAAATTAAATAGAGTTGATATCTCCTTTTCATTACACGCAAACCTCCTTTGGATGTTGAGACTTCCTATTACTGTAATTGAATAAATAAATCACCACAGGAGCACCAATGTAAATTTGGCAACGGGTCACAGTTTTTATTTAAACAAAAATGGTGGTAGAGAGAGCAGGGCGAGTCAGCTAACAACTAATAGCAAAACCAAACAGTGTAAGGTCAAATTGCTATTACACCACTGGTCCTAGGATATAATCCTTTTATGATGTTACGGATTCCTAGTAACTGTCAAAAGCTTTTAGAACAGGCGAGGTTTTCACCTATAGCAGCCGTCTTTCCCGTAGAGTTGGACGCATTCACAGGTACTCGGAAGCCCCCAGGACTTAACTCAATATAGTAAAAGCTAATGAGCAGAAATCAGTAGCACGAGTTAGTAGAAATGGGACCAAGAGGAGGCCTATATGTCTACTCAAGAGGCAACAATAATGTAATTATAGCCACACTCCCTGGCTGCCTGCCACTAGCCGGGATGCAGCGACAGTGTGAGGTGTTCCAGGTACCCTGGCGTCAGATTGAATGCACCCCTTCTTGGGAACCACCTCTGCTGCAAGTCTCCGGCAGTCCCCATTACCCTGGGGTTGGACAAAGCTTACCCCGGGCACTGTTTTCATCCTCTCTCCCACATAAATGTTTTCAAGTCCCCTAGTTTAATTCAAAAGGGCAGCATTACGGCACAGAGCATATAAGGCAGCTATTAAATTGACCTTGGTCTCTCTCGGTTTGTGTGTGTCTATGTTAGGGAATTTAGACCATAAGCTCCAATGGGGCAGGGACTGATGTAAGTGAATTCTCTGTACAACACTGCGGAATTAGGGACTCTAAAGAGCTGCTGATGCTGATAAGGAAACAAGGTAGGAAAGCCCTGCTCTTGGATACCGATGAATGCTCTGGCAATGTATTATGTGTCTAATCTTTGATTTTTTTTTTTATTATGGGTGCAGGCCACCTTCATCTATTTACTTTCCAAAATGTCTTACTCTATTCATTCATACCACTGTCTATTCAATGACCTCTGCCTGTTAATTACAGCGGCAGTGTGAGGTATCCCGGTTGCCCTGCTGTCAGTGTGAGTACACCCCTTCTTGGGGAAGTCCTCTGCTGCAAGTCTCGGCTGATTTTTCAACCCTCCCTCCCACATAAATGAGTCTCCTAGTTTAGTTCAGAAGGGTAGCATTATGGTACAGTTGTACCTCACACCAAGTAGAATGCCATCTTTATCTGCACCATTTAACATTGTGCCCTCTCATCATCATTTAAATGTCTATTAATGCAGCTCTCTGTAGTTTTCCACTGATGTCTCAATGAAGGATTTGTAAATCTGCCACTAGTGCATTTGCTTTCTCCAATTCAATTCTAAAAATAATTAACTCCATCACAGAGCATAAATCATCATTCATCATATGTCCTTCTATACATGTATGATTTGCCAGGTCCAAAATCTGTCTTAATAATTTCTCAGAATGTGAGCTTTCATTTGCATTGTCAGGTTTTAGGCAACCAAATCTGCATTAATGTCAGAACTGTACATACTTGCATGTGTGGGAAGGGCGACATATCTGAACTGCCTTTTTTACATATTTCTTACACGTCACTAATAATACATATAAATAAAATGTATACACATTCCATATTTATATACATGGGTCTTGGGGATCACCTCCGCTGCAAGTCTCGGGCAGTCCTCTGTACCTCAGGATTGTACTAAACTTACCCCAGGGGTTTGATCTTTCCTCCCTCCCACCCCATAAATAGATATGAGTCTCCTGGTTTGATTCAGAAGGGCAGCATTATGGCACAGAACATATAAGTAAAACATGGTATTGAAAGCCATGCTCTTGGCAACAGATGAATACCCTGGCAATGTATTCTGTGAGTAATTTTTTAATTTTTGCTGTAGGGGCGCAGGCCACATTCATCTTTCGGCATACTCATTTATTTACTTAGTAGCAAGGTAATGAAAGCCATGCTTTTGTCAACCGATGAATACTCTGGCAATGTATTGTGTGAATTTTTTTTTGTAGTAGGGGTACAGACAACATTCTTCTCTGAGTATCCTCATTTATTTATATAGCTATAGCAAATTAGATAGAGTTGAATAGATTGAAAATTTTTGGGCTGTCCAGTTGCGTGCCCCCCCTCACAAAGAGTCTTCATTAAATATAGAGTTCACTGAATTACCCTCCCAAAATATAAATGTATTGAAAAATAGAAAAGATTTGATGTGCAACTGCTGCTGAATCTCACATGCAAACATCCAGTTTTTTCTAAATTATTTCAGTGGTCACTGCACCACACAAGATTACTTTCACTAGAAAAACTTTCCAGTTTAAAAGAAAGAAATCTGTTTGTGTTTTTTGGATTCTGCTGCTAATTGTCTGACAGCAAAAGCACTCTGTTTTTCTCAAAGAATACACTAAGGGGTATATTTAGTAAGCTGCGGATTTGAAAAAGTGGGGATGTTGCCTATAGCAACCAATCAGATTCTAACTGTCATTTATTTAGTACTTTCTACAAAATGACAGCTAGAATCTGATTGGTTGCTATAGGCAACATCCCCATTTTTTCAAACCCGCACCTTAGTAAATCTAGCCCTAATAGTTAGTTCAGAATGATATCGATCTAACTCAGTCTATGTATACTGTCTAGTGCTATTAGATATTTGCAATACAATGCATTAACAACAACCAGTAGCCACTAGTCTGTGTAAAGTGTATTTAAGATTGAAATTAAAAACAATTGATCAGCAAACTATTGTAGCTATTCTCTACAGAACTGCTTTACAATAATGACAGGATTCTATTTCCTATGTCCCTGGTTCAGCCTTAACACTATTTTATCAGCAAAGCACCGTAGATAACCTGCTCCCTACTCTCTGTCTCTTCTAAAATGGCACTAAAGAAAACGAGGGAGGACTAGATATATATAGCGCACATTTTGAAAAAAAATTGCCAAAAATGGTGTTTCGCCTTGTTTTGAGTTCTGAGCTTGGCAGGAGAAACTGAGTCACGACTCGGTTTCACTCGGATCCCCAACATCGGATTTAGTTGGATTTCACATAATCCGCTCATCTTTAATAAATATATCATACTTGCCAACTCTCCCGGAATGTCCGAGAGACTCCCGCATTTTGCGAGAGTCTCCCGGGCTCCCGGGTGAGTGTGGTAATCTCCTGCATCTGGATAATTCTGCCCACTTCCTAGTGAAGTGGGCAGAATTAAGTCCCAAACGCCGCGATTGTTTGGCCCCGCCCCCGCTGTCAAATGACGCGTTTTGCGTCATCACGTCATGGGGGCGGGTCCAAAATGACGCCATTTTTGGAGCCCCGCCTCCCGTTACGCCCACCTCCTCCGCAGGCTCCCGGATTTGACCAACAGAAAGTTGGTAAGTATGAAATATATACTTTATCTAAGTACCTGGAGACCACCACTCCACCATATAAAGCTCCATTTAGGCTTTCATAGCAACAGATCAGATGTAATAAATTAGCAGCATTAAAACAGCATTCTCATCTCAAGATGAAAACATGGAGCATAGCTCATAGTAGCGAATGTCAGAAGAAATTTGCGCAACGGCTATTTCATTGCTGCTATAGCACCTTTCCCAAGGGCTGCCGAACAAATAATGATAGTAACAAACCAATATATAAAGGCAAAAAGGTTGCCTAGACAGACGCAAACACACCCCCTTATACACACCTGTGTGAGAAGTTGTTGACTTTTTTCATGACCTGAAATGAGTGAATTTTGTGTGTAAAAATGATCACAATTGACATCCAGAGATGCACACCTCCTCTCCACAATCGGAAGCAACTATATTTCATACTCTAATTCCATTAGTTAAACATTTCTTTCTTAACCTTTTATGTCAAGGAAACATGGCCTACAGGGTTTATGTCTCATTATTTTCCCTATTTTGATTCTCTTTTTGGCTCAGCATTATCCTACATTCCAATACTTATGTTGGATCTAATCAGTCAGTTCACCTGAAAGCGTCAGTTAACCAGTTTATGAGCTCATCAGCCGGAGAGAATAAAAGACACTGCAAGTTCTGTGTGTGCAATTAGCTCTACATTATTGTTTACAAATTCACATACTTATAGCACTCTGGTTACACAAAATCACGTACTTCAGCAAACTACGCCCCTAACCGTCTTATCTTCGTCTTAACCACTCATTGTGCATGATTTTGTTACACAGACCTTGCTATGTTCTCAAAGGAATTCTCCCAAGGCGGCTGGTGGTTTATCTCCTGTCTGGCATATCCAAGGTCATGGGCACAGCTTCTTGCAAACAACATTATTATAATGAATGACTTCAACAAACTAGCTGCATTTCAGCTGTCTTTAAGCTGTACAAGGACAAAATGGCTGTAAGGCAACAAGATGGCTTCAGCTTAATAAAATCCCATTTCCAATTTCCCATCTTTTTATTCATTATTTACCCTATACTACCTACCAGAGATCACATTCTTGCTGTCGCTTACAATGGGTACTTATACACATACACCCTTCTAACAGAACATATGCATTGGTATGCCTATAACTTGATACATAGAACAACGCATCCCCCAACAATAGCAAGTCCATGAGTCCTCTTCTAGCTAATATTAATAGATGGTCAATGAGTCTACAACCTTCTTGCACCCACTGCATGTCCTGATGTCAGATCTTCACATATATCAGTGAACATGAGAGGCTCTGGGGCCTATTGTGCTTCCTTTTTGTCTTCTAACTATGGATTTATTAGGGAAGAAAAAAGGAAAGGAAGGGAGAAAATACACAGTGCGCTCCGCAAGTGTTATATGTCACTTATTTCACAATAGAAGGGATTGTGCATTGTGCTGTATATCTTCATAAGGATAGTCTTCAGTAATGAGCATGTGGATTCCAAGGTAAAGGTTCTTGGTTTCTGCATTGATCACAGATGGCAGTAGTACCGAGAGTTCCACAAGGTTCACACTCATTAGATGGGGTGACAGGTGTGGTAACTTTACTTTTTCTGGAAGAGAAACACTTAGCTTTAATACACTTGCTAATTGTCACGAGCCGCGGCGGTGCGCCGCATCCTGGCGTGATCTAGCAGCCGGGCACGCGCTTTAGTTTCTATGCTCTGTTATTATTCTTTGGGATTATCCTTGTGGCATAGATGTAGGAGGGTGTAGGGACATCCTCCCACTCCAGGGGAAGCTCTCATATGATTTAAACTGGTTAATTTATATTTTTATACATGCTTCCTGGTTTATGTTATTACCTATGCTAGTTCTAGCTAGTAATTAATTAGCAGCCTCCTGTGGCTGATTGTCAGCCCTGTCCTCCTCTGTCCTGATTGGCTCTTAGTACTATTTAAGGCAGTGAGGTCTGAGCCTCACTGCCGGTTATAGCGTTCTGTTCCAGGACTGCTGCCTGTTCTTGTTCTTGTTTAAGTGTTTGGTGTTGAAACCTTGGATTGATTATCTGTGTATGACCTTTGCCTGTATCCGGACTCTGAACCACTGCCTGTGACCCTGACCTTTTGCTTGTACCCAGATTCTGAACCACTGCCTGTGACCTTGACCTTTTGCCTGTACCTGACATCCTCTCTGGTGCTCTGTCCAGTCTGCTGATCTCTGGCCCGCCGCTACACCGTGTGCTACCTCCTGTACCTGTACGCTGCCGTGTTAGCATAAACTCATACTACTCTGAGCATAAGACCTGGGTGCATCCGAGTAACTGTGAGCATAACCAGTCTCTACGGGAAAGGCTGCTGCTAAAGGTGAAGACCTCTTCTATCTGTTCTATGAGTTTATGCCGCACTGGTGGCCATAACATTAATAAGCCATGTCATCAGTTTCATTAATATATATATAATAAGGGTCAGTAACAGTCCTTGAAGTAAAACATGTATAAGACCTGATACCCATCCTCCTATACCCTTGAACCAATCGACCAGGTACAGCTATGAAAACTATCCTTCTAGATAAGCATCTCCAGCATGCTCCTTTAAAAATGTATATGTCATGTCTTATTTGTTTGTAAGTGTTCATCAATTATTTTCTCTGGATCATCTGTGTCATTAATGAAAAGGAGCAACCCTGGGCTCTAAATTGAGTATTTAGGGTCAGACAGTACCCTCCAGAGTAAGCTGTCAGGTAGTCCATTATTAACCTATTGCCCTGTGTAAATATAATAATGTGTTGGGCCACAATACTCACAAATACATTTCTGTATTAGGTGTAAACCCCTACAGTTATGGGTTGCTATTTTCTTTATTTGGTTGGGTTAAACATTCTTATTGGAATTTTTCTCATTATGTATAATGATCTCTACATTACTATTGGCGTGAGTCTGGTTCTTCCAGACCTGGCTTTCCTTTCTAGACTTGTACACATCTACAGCCTACAGCAAAAGAAAATAACGTTCAATCAATATTCCTCCTGCTAATATAATTGAACACTACTCTCTGGTGTCCCTTGGACCTTTAAGTAACGTATAAAATACATTTTACTCAGACTCCCCTTGTCTGAAGATCTTGCAGCAGGATGCATGTATCCAGGTCAATTCCCTGTACTTCCACTGCAATGGGAGTCGTCAATAGGACCTGGAAATGACTCTCGTATCTGAGTTCAAGACTCTTCCTGGCGTGCATTCTCATGACACCCAGTCCTCTGGTTGCAGTTTGTGGATACCTGTATCAAAATTAGGGTCTGGAATGGAAGAGAACACTTCACCATGTATCTCAGTTAGTTGTTTCTATAATAAAGAAACATAGTTCAACAAATCACTAAGTACATGCTGTAATTGCTGTGGAAAATAACAGCCTGTTCTGTGTGCTGTGCCAAACAGAATCTCATTTGGTGATAAAGCTCTGTCGTTCCTATGCATAGGCAAACAAAGGGGGGATTTCCTAGTGCCTGGAAACCCCCTCTAAGCCTGGGGCACTGTATAATTGAGTTGACTGGACCTTGCCCCCGCTTCACATGGCTCTGTTTGAAAAGAGAGAGCTGAATGCACCTAACAGTAGTGCATGCAGCATTGCCCATGTATATTATGGGGGCAGGAAGAGTTGGAGAGCATCCAAGCACTGTCTAAAATTATAGCCACGCCCCCATGTATGCTGGTCCCGCCCACTGACACCAGCGTGTGGAAACCCCCCTCTACAAATCCTGCGTTTGCCTCTGCTAGGAGTGTTTCTTACTGATGCAGGGCCATAGGTAAACATGAGATCCATGACAGGCCTGTTTCAGCCATTATTTTCTGCATTTTCAATTTCAGAGTACCATTAAGGTGCTCCACACATTCCGATTTTTGGAGTCTGTAGGGGGTGTGAAGGGAAACCCCCTACATATTATTCCCATGTCTTTTAACAGTTCCTGGAATCCTTGCCCCGTAAAGTGTGTCACTCTGTCATTTTCAATGATCTCTGGTACCCCATATCTGCAAATTACCTCACTCATAATTTTCTTGGCTACTGTTTTAGTATTTGCTGTCCTATACGGCCATGCCTTCATCCAGTGACTAAAGAAGTTGACACAGGCGAGCACATTCTCAAAGCCCAAGCACTTTGGGAAGTATAAGGTCTATCTGTATCCATTTATAGGGATACTGTGCTGGGGTGTGCTTTTCTGTGGAGTTGGGACAAACTTACCCGAGTTATTCTGTGCACAGTTTAGGCATCCTGACACTAACACCTGTGCTACTTGGGTGAACCCTGGTGTTATCCATAACCTGCTAGTGAGTGCAACCATAGCATCTTTCCCCAGATGCACTTTCCCATGTGCTATATTGGCCATAATGGGATAAAGTGCTTTTGGCAGACACACACGCTGACCTTTACACCACTCTCCTTGCACTTCTAGTGCTTCATGTTTTGCCTAAGGCTTTTTCACATTCTCTGTTGCTTGTCTCTGCATAAGTTGGAGTTTGGTACGGTCAAACTTGTGGTCAGAAGTCACCATGTATATAGACTTCCCTTGGGGTACTGGGGCTATGCAGCTTCTTGTGCCTGGTCTACCAGTCTATTTCACTTAGCTTCGGGGGGTAGTGTCTCTGTGTGTGCCTTCACCTACAATCAATGACAGTTTGGAGGACAGCTGCAATGTGGTGAACAGTGCCCTGGTATATTCAGCATGTTGACTGGTTTGCTTGCTGAACCCATAAAGTCCCTTCTTTTCTATATAGGGCCATAATCATGCGCAATTCCAAACGCATATCTTGAGTCAGTGTAAATGTTTACTCTTTGTCCTTCTGCAAATGTACATGCAAGTGACAGGGTCTTCAGTTCAGCTTCTTGTGCTGACATGTGACTCGGTAGAGTCTGTTGTATCACTATTTCTCTGTGTGTGGTTACAGCACAACCTGTATGTGGAAGACCATCTATGTAATAGTGTGAACCATCTACAAAAAGAGTGATGTGTATCTTTAATGTCAGATAAAACTAGAGATTCTTGTTTCATTAGTTCTACACAATCATATTCAGAAACATTTTGTGTGTATATTATTTTCTTTCTTTTTCAAATTGGGATTCCCCCACTAGGGGAACCCTGACATGTCCTCCCATCTTTTGAAACATGCAAAAATAATACTAATTCATATTTAGTAAATGTTTTGTTTGTGCTAGGTTTAAAATTTCTGTCACAGCATGCGATACCATTAAGGTAACTGGGTGTCCTAGCACAATATCTATACTCTTTTCAAGCACTACAGCAGCTGCAGCTACTGCTTTTTAACACAAGTAGGTGCAGCTCAGGGGAGGGCTGGCAGATTTCAGCCCGGGGGGCAAGCACACAGCAGCTGCCCATCCTTAAAGGGTGGTTTCTGGTACAATATGTTTATCTATATAAAAAAAGGCTATTGTAGTGCTTAATCCATATATATATTTTTATGCCCAGGCCCAGAGCTGGATTAAGGCTTTGGGGGGCCTGGGCACTTTAGACAGGGTAACCCCCTATGATGTAACATGGTTATCATTTTAGACAAATACACAGGCAATACTGTGTGCACTACTGTTAGGTGCACACAGTTCTGCCTTCACGAGCAGTACATGGTGAAGCGGGACATACCTCCCAACTGTCTTAAGCGAAACAGTCAGCCAAATTCAGAACTGTCCCACCAGATTCAGGACAGTTGGCAGACTGTCCTGCTCTCTCCTACCTGTCTTGTCACTGTCACCACTTGTGGCTACAGGTTACTTTAGCTCATTTGCTGGTTGTCTGGATCCTGGAATGTTGGAGATCCTATTTGGGGAAAAAAATGGGTACATGAAATTTAGAAAACTCTAACCAGTTCCGATGGTAAATCAATAGCACTCACGTTTTATAATTAGACCTCTCTCCAGCCACAATATTAAAATAATATTCACATTTGCTAAATATATCTCTTTCTCTCCAACCAACTTGACATTAGAATAAACCTATTTCCCTCCCTCCAAAGAGCCCCAACAATAATTTAACTAGCATTTACATTTAACAAATATTACCATTTCCCACAACAATCACATGCATTAAATAATTCATAATCACATTTAATAAATAGACCTCATTTTCCACAACCAGCCCACAATTAATAAATAGCTCTCAAACCACCCCAGCATTAAATTAAAGGTCTAATTACCCCATTATAAATTCATAGGCCCCACTATTAAATGAAATTGCCCCACCATCACCCCACAAATAAAATAGCACCCAATAATTAGCTCCTACCTGCACTCCACAATTAAATTAATATCCTACCTCCAACACTATATTAAGACCCCCTCCCTTCCACACTACATTCATTTATTGCCCCCCCACACACACACAGCATTCATTTACTGCCCCCCCACACACACAGCATTCATTTACTGGCCCCCACACACTTTGCATTAATTTACTGGCCCTTCACTCACACACAAACACTATACTGGCCCCATACTCATATATATATATATATATATACAATATGCTGCCACACACATACACACACACACACACACACACACACACAATATGCTGCCACACACACACAATATGCTGCCACACACACATCTGCCCCCCTGCCCCCCGCCCCAGCCCGCCCCTGGTGCTGCTTGTATGATTGAGTCTAATTGTGCAGAGTAGTATGCAAGTGTCCTTTGTTTGTGACCATGTATCTGTGTCAGTACCCCTTGTGCATGTGCACTGATTTCATGACAAAATAATGTGAAAGGCTTGGCATAATTTGACCAAGCCAGTGCTGTCGCTAAAGTTACTTCAGCTCAAAATTGGTTAAACATTTGGTTCTGCTCAGAGGAGAGTGTAAATGGCTTACTATCACCCAGAAGTGCTAATGCAGGAGCACAGATAATAGCTCATAAAGTCTTAAGTCTTTTTCATTTATGTACAAACATTGAATTCCCATCAATGCATTACCATACACACGATACAAAGAAGTATTTACAGTATGTGATCATTATAGTACAGTAAATAAGGGCAGTGAATGTATTTACAACACTGATTGATCAAAACTATTATGAGGATAAAAATGAAAACCTTTTGTTATCTACCATAATTTGACATGACATTGCATTACTTTCTTTCAAACCATCTAATATAAAATTTGGTTAAAAACAACAAAACAAAAATAAACCCAAACACTATTTCATATGCAACTATGTTAGTCCATTTTTCCTTCTCTTCTAATATCTCTTTCCAAAACACAGTAATCATTACTCAGTAGAGTCTACGTTATTTAAATCCTTCATTAGTTTCTACTTACATTCATTGGGAGTTGGGTAAATTAAATCTGGATTGCCTAATGGGTCTTTCTGTGTAGCTAAAGACCTTCTGTGAAGAGAAAAAACTTTTGCATAGAGATTAACATTTATTCTTTTTTGGATTACAGTAACTGTCATTAATTCACAGTTTCCAATCAGTGTGTGTTATTGCATGTAACACGCTTGTCAGTATTTGTACACCATTATCAGGTAATTTTTGTGTAGTGAACAGCTGCTAATAAGACACTTGTTTATGTGTTTCTCTGTGTAGCTTAACTGTGACTGCGTTCCATGCCAAGAAAATATGATTTCCTCAAAGGTGCAGTCCCTAATCTCACAAACAGGGTGTCACGGGCACTAGGAGTCTTTACCCAGGGATCACCAGGTGATGGACTTACCAGAGCAATATAGGTGGTAATATGGTACTCTGGTAGCGGGGTGATCACGGAACAGGAGACAGCAGATGGTAGAGAATGCTCGTGGAAAGTCTATGACTAGCAGCACTGGTAATATATAGGTAATAGTACACGAGGAACTGAATGGACAAAGGAAACGTGAGGGTAGTCAGTGGTCTGCGGATAGCAAGTTATACCACTGCTATAGTGAGGAGGAATGTCCAGAAATAACGAGGAGGTGATGAGAGTCAGCGGTCTGCGTTAGCAAGTTGTACCGCTGTCTAGGTGAAGGAATGGAATCCAGGTGGAGGTATCCGGAATGTCAGTGGTCTGCGTTAGCAAGTTGTACCACTGCTATGTGGAAGGATACTGAAAACAGGTGACACAGGGAACAGGAATCAGTGGTCTGCCACTAGCGAGTTGTACCACTGAAATATATATGTGAGGAGGAGCACGGGGAGATAAATGTAATGCAGAGTATACACGGGCACACTGAACTTGATCCCACGATGATATGCACAAAGTATTAATAACTGAGCAGCACTGCACAAATATACAAAGTCACAGGAACTATCCAGACTACAAGGTAACACCGTCAAATGATGGCAATAGTCTCAGTGGATAGGTAACTCCAGAGAAGAACAACTCAGTCCAGCAAGGTATGCAATACACGAGCACAGTCAATGATAAGTATGCATACCGTGGTTCAGAAGAGCAGGCTGTCAGAAAGGAGTGCAGGGATACCTGAGCGGCAGGAGGCCGGCAGGATGCGAAGTCCCAGGGAAATGGAAGCGGAATCCAAGTAGGTGCAGCGCACAGGTAGGTAGACCAGCAACGATGGAAACAATACTCAGGAAGCAGTAGTATATAGGACTGGTCGCCTGGAGATCACTGAAGAGTAGAAGTGGTATGGCAGAGAAGACAGCAGCGGAGCGTTGTTCCAATGCAGACAGGCGAGTTGACACAAGCAGGAACACTGTAGAAGCACGGAGAGCGGATCAGCTGGCTGCAGACACGAGGAGTACTGGAGAGTAGCGATAAGCAGGACACTGCAGATACACGGAGGTAGCGGATAGGAATCAGCAGGTGCAGTCACGATGAAACACGAGAAAGTTGAGGTAAGCTGGAACTGTTGACACGGAGACAGCGAATAGGAATCAGCTGGTGCAGTCTCGATGAAACACGGGAGAGTTGAAGTGAACAGGTAACTGTAGTGCACGGAGGCAGCGGATAGGAATCAGCTGGTGCAGTCTCGATGAAACACGGGAGAGTTGAAGTGAGCTGATAACTGTAGTGCATGGAGGCAGCGGATAGGAATCAGCTGGTGCAGTCTCGATGAAACACAGGAGAGTTGAAGTGAGCTGGTAACTGTAGTGCACGGAGGCAGTGGATAGGAATCAGCTAGAGCAGTCACGATGAAACACGGGAGAGTTGAAGTGAGCTGATAACTGTAGTGCACGGAGGCAGCGGATAGGAATCAGCTGGTGTAGTCACGATGAAACACAGGAGAGTTGAAGTGAGCTGATAACTGTAGTTCACGGAGGCAGCGGATAGGAATCAGCTAGAGCAGTCACGATGAAACACGGGAGAGTTGAAGTGAGCTGATAACTGTAGTGCACGGAGGCAGCGGATAGGAATCAGCTGGTGTAGTCACGATGAAACACAGGAGAGTTGAAGTGAGCTGATAACTGTAGTGCACGGAGGCAGTGGATAGGAATCAGCTGGTGCAGTCTCGATGAAACACGGGAGAGTTGAAGTGAGCTGAACTGTAGTGCACGGAGGCAGTGGAAAGGAATCAGCTGGAGTAGTCACGATGAAACACAGGAGAGTTGAAGTGGTCTGGAAACCACAGGAGAGTTGAAGTGGTCTGGAAGCCACAGGAGAGTTGAAGTGGTCTGGAAACCACAGGGGAGTAGAAGTGGTCTGGGAACCACAGGAATCAGCTGGGCTGAATACACGAGGAAACACAGGAACACCTTCAGAGGCTCATAGGGAATGAGACTCCAAGATCAGGCCACGAGGTATAGACAGCAGGTGCTTTAAATATGGAGTGTTGACTGATCAGCCAATTAACTAAAAGGAACAGATACTGAAGGTTTGAAAGGGCTGCACATGCGCAGACCCTCAGGATGGTGGACGGCCACGGTTCCTAAACATACGGGAAGAAGCACTCACAGTCTGGTGAGTGACACAGGGAATGTCAAAGTGATGTGACCTGGGTGAGTGTTCAAAGTCACTCCTTTCTCATCATCACCTAGTAAAGCCCCTTTGAATGACTCTGATGTGTTTTCCTGGTTTACAATCATTCAATCAACCAGTTCTCAAAAGGTTCCAGGCATTCAGCCATTTTGAAAGCAACACTGCTCTTGTCATAAATCAGAGTACTCTAATTAGACACCTCACATTGTGTCTACAAATCATTCAGCATTTTCTCAACAGAATCTCCCATCGCCAAATATTCACACATATTTTCAGATTCTGTGATTTTCATATCAAAAGTACAAATATATTCACTTGAACAAGTCTTGCTCACAGACCTCATTTTATCTCGTAACATTTCTTTATGGGCATAACAAACCCCGCTGATTTCTGAAAACATTCATCAGCGCCATTTTCACACAGATTAAAACTGCTTGTAATATCTGCATGTAAAAGCTCACTGCCACCTTTCTCTTTTCACTTACAGTGAAAGCTATTTTTCCTCAAATTTACAGACAAAATTATTTTGTTCAACTACAGAAACTGCTCGTTGGACCCCAGCCAGCTGGAGGTCAGTGTTTTCTCCTGACACTGTCTGTACATTATTTACAGTTTTGTCCGTCCACTGATTTGTGCAGTGATGGACCAAAGATTTTAAAACTTCTTTTGCATCTCTTCAAAAGCTTACAATTAAGCAATGCAGGCATTACATTTACAAATATACAACTTTTCCGACCTTGAAACATGTCTCTTGTAAAACAGTCAAGACAGACAAACACAGATCTCCCTCACACGCAGTAAGACGGAGACAAAACTCACATACAGAGGAAAAAAATTAACTGATATCTTCCAATCTACTGCTGTGGAACTACAAGTCCCAGCATTAGACTAAATACAAGTCAGCTTCAATATGTTATTACCACTCACCACTCTGGACACATTTTAGTCACTCTTGAATTATTAAAGCATACTCGAAGAACCTTTTTATCAATGTTACATACATTGTCAGATATGATAATAAACAGAGCATCAAAGATACATTTATCGTACGCAACCTACTTGATTCATTCAGCTTCTGATGCATTTAGCATATCCACTCAACACATATCAATTCATTCTTTGGCTATCCCGCTTTCTTGAAAAATTACTTGCAGACCTTTTACTCCCCCCATATCCTAGAAATCTGAGCATCAATTCTATGGGAGAATTGCTGTCATCTATCTGTTTACTGTCTATATTCCCCATATTGACAGTACAGTTGAGTCCAGACAGGGACTCTGATCTAGTTTTTGTGGGTTGTCCAAACAGTGAACGTCCCGTTCTCTGGACTCCTTGGGGTGGGTATCCGATTCTGTTGGGCTCCTTACAGTGGATGCCCAGTCTGTTGTCCTCCTTACAGTGGATGGCCAGTTCTGACGGGCTCCTTCACAGTGGATGCCCGGTTTTGTGGACTACTTACACTGGATGTCTGGTTCTGTCGGCTCCTTAGACTGGATGTCCCTGTGGACTCCTTACACTGGATGTCCGGTTCTGTGGACTCCTTACACTGGATGCCCGTGTGGGCTCCTTACCCTGGATGCCCGTGCTGAATAGCCTTTTTTACAGCATCTGGGAGGAAGGTCTGCGAAATTCATCTAAGATAAATTTCTGGGGATGGTGTTGGTGTGTCATACATGCACTCAAAATTCACTCATCTATCAGAAATCTAACTACCAATAGAATTGCAGTAAAAAAATTAAGTTAGTAATTACTGTATAAATCTGAGACTTACAGATCTGTGTGCCTTACACCTTAGATGGACATGAGGAAGCTTTAAACAGAGGAGCCTGATGAGTAGAAAACTCTACTCATCCTGTTTATAGTCAGAGTCCTGTGTTCAGGGCGATCTCCATAGTTGTCTGTCTTTGGCTTAGGTCAGCAATCTCGGTGGACCTCCAATTCTGCTGGATCTAATCAGTCAGTTCACCTGTAAGCGTCAGTTTACCGGTTTATTTTACTTTATTGTTTACAAATTCACTACTTATAGCACTCTGGTTACACAAAATCACGTACTTCAGCAAACTACGCCCTTAACTGTCTTATCTTCATCTTAACCACTCATTGCGCATGCTTTTGTTACACAGACCTTGCTACATCCTCATAGGAATTCTCCCAAGGGGACTGGTGGTTTATCTCCTGCCTGCCATATCCAAGGGCATGGGCACAGCTTCTTGCAAACAACAAAATAATAATGAATAACTTCTACAAACTAGCTGTCTTTAAGCTGTACAAGGACAAAATGGCTGTAAAGTAACAAGATAGCGTCAGCTTAATAAAATCACATTTCTCACTTATATGGTGTTTCACTTCCCTGATTCCTTTCCAAAATATTAGACTACATAGTAATAAAAGTTATTAACTCTCACTGTTGAACTAAATTACGAAGCAACTTAGTTAAGGTTTTACCTGTATAAAAGATACAACATCTAACAGAAAATATATATATTATCAGCTACCTTGGAAGAATAAGAGTTTCATATCTAAGGGGTACAAGGGTCAAACAACACAAATTTAATACATTTTTGTTTTTTCCATTGATTTTTCAAGTGTTTAGCATAAATACAAAGTAATTTTATTCTTAAACGGTTTTCTTTCTGCTTACACAGGTTTCATATCAAATATTTTAATTTATATATAAAAGGGGACAATCTGAGAATTATAAAACGCATGCAAATTTGGTATACATACACCCAAATTCAACAAGGAGAGGATTTGGTGATGAATACGGGTGTAGGTCTGCTTTGCTCTACTAGACAAGATACTGCAGGATACATCCAATACATCCAATATATATATATGTGGAATATAAAAACACAAGAACGCACACCAAAAAAACACTTTTCACTAATGTCACCTGTTAGTAATATAGGCATTAATGACAAAACATTAAAAAATAATTAGTAGGAAACATGTATTAGTATATTAGTATTTTATGAATGTCTACTGTACATAAAATACATTTTTGCAGTTGCTCTTGATTGCAAGCACATGTGATACCATGCATACACAGCCATCATCACTAGCACCAGCAATAGAGATGCTCAGAGCTTGAATGGGATGCTGCTGCGTGCGCTTCGGATTGGCATGCCTTTACTGTACATTGACTACTAACTGTTTTCTGTGGCGTATGGTCCAGTTCTGGGCATGCGCAGAGTGACTATGAAAGTGATACTATGTTTTGCCAATATTTCTATTACCGTAATACTACTATGGAACTGGTATATTGCCCATCCCTCCCTCACAAAAAGTCCCGACTGAAATCCCGAAATCGCTACTGTCCCGATAGAATCAGGACAATTGGTAGACAGTGATGCTCTCCAATATCTTGCATCTTTCTCTACATGCTGCTGGTGCCTTAAACTCTGTTGCCGTTTGGCTGGAATCCTGGAATGGATCCTGGAATGTTGAGGCCTATCCCATAGAATGTAAGCTTGCGAGCAGGGTTCTCTTACCTCTCTGTCTGTATGTATTACCCAGTAATGTTTTATTAATGTTTGTTCCCAATTGTAAAGTGCTACGGAATTTGCTGGCGCTATATAAATAAATGATGATGATGATGTTGAGGCCCTATTTAGAAAAGGCATAGGTACATGAAATATTGAAAGCCAAGCAACGAGTGAACCATCCCTGACATTAAATCAATAGCAACTACATTTTAGCCAGTTCAGCATTAAATTAATAGCATTCACATATAATAAATAGACCCATTTCCCTCATCCAGCCCTGACATTAAATTAATAGCATTCACACTTAATATATAGCCCTATGTTTCCCACAGATTGGCCCCACATTCAATTAATAATGGCCAGCATTATGTTAATAGGTTCAACAATTAAATAATATTTCCCTGACCCCAACTTAAATTAATATATCCCCCAATCCTTTACCCTTAGACTTTATTTTCTCTAGCTGGCAGTAATTTTATTACGTTTTTTTTTTTTTTTTTACAACCACGGACAATGGGATTGATTTTACTAGGTGTTTTTTTGGACTGCCATAGACCCTTGGAATAATTTTACTAGGTATTTATTTGGACAACAACAGATCATTCAAATTATTACAGATGAATAACCTGATGTTTGGTGAGTATTACTGTTGTTATTGATTTACAATAAAATTATTTTTACAATGAGTTGTGTCTTTTATTTAAAATTTGCCTTGGTGCTCTACAGGTACAGCAGGCCTGGGTGACAGGGCATACTGGCAGTCATGGGTAGGCTGGTGCTTGTAATACTACAAACACCAGCATGCCCAAACTGTTAATGGCAGCATGGGCTTACTGGGAGCTATGGTGTACCAAGGCAAAAGGATGTCTTTATTATAAAATCATTTTAAGTAGCCCACACCTACCAGGCCAGGGGTGTGAGAAGAGCCCTAGTGCTTTCAGCACTTGGGAAGGGGGGGGCTGATTTTTGTTTTGCAGACCCCATCTCCTTAGGGAATCCAGCCCTGTGCTGACCAGCCTGGGGGGTGTCGTTATTATGGCAGGGAGACCCCACACTGGGGGTTTTCCTTTTATTGTGCCACCAACCCCGGCTGGCAAAGGCTAGTGCTGATTCTAGTAAAATCAGGTGGACCCCATGATCTTGTCCCCCTGATTTTGCTAGCACCAGCATAGGCTGGCAGCACTAGGGTTAATCTGTTTGGGGGGTGGGGCACGCTGTTTTTAAAATTCATTTCTTTATTTACTGTATTGTGCTGGTGGGTGCGCTGGTAGCCCTAGAGTTAATGGTTTTTTTGGGGTGGGGGGAGGTTTGGGCATTTAAAACTAGACATTTTAAACTAGAGATGTTCACTGACCTCCATGTTTTGTTTTTCTTTTTGGATCTGGATTAACTTCGTGTTTTGGTTTTGGCAAAACCGCCCTTGCATGTTTTGGTTTTGCTTTAGGTTTTGAATCCTGATTTTTTTTCTAAAATCCCTATTTTTTTCTAAAATTACATAATTTGGTTCTTTTTTAACCCTACATTATTATTAACCTCAATAACATTAATTTCTAATCATTTCCAGTCAATTTGTGTCAAGTACCAAGAACACTGCTACCCCCCTCTTTCTGTATGAGCAATGACGCTGGATCTCCTGGGGAGGGAGATACTTATGGAATCCAAAACCCGCGAGATCCGACAATGCAACAATTACAGGTTTCCTCGATTCAGCTCCGAGGATGCGTGAAAGTAACGAGCCAGCTCGCAAGCGTACTTGGATCCCCTAAGTTCGGGTGGGCTCGGGTTTCAAAAAACCGAGCCTGAACATCTCTATTTTAAACATGGTGACAAAATGAATATGTCTATGTTTTGGTGTCAACAGTATAAGTGTCGGCATATTCACCATCGCTAAAATGACTACATCCCTGTTAGGTTTAAGGATGAAAATGTATGCATTGCAGAGTATTGAAGTGACCACTATAAATGACATAAAGCATACCAGTAACCCCTGTTGATTACAGAGAGTAGTCTAGTGATTACTGTACAATACAAAGGTATAGTACTTTATACTAACACATTGTACTTACCCTGTGTGAATATGGCACTGGGGATATTAATGCTTACTGCATAATTCATTGCACTCAGACAAGGTAATTTATGAACTTGAATAAATCCATTTCATAGGGCTATGACTATCGGCTACTGACGTAAACTTGTAGAACAGATGGTAAGAGGTCTTCACCTATAGCAGCGCCTTTCCGGTAGAGCTATTCTCACTTGCAGGTACTCTGATGCCCCCAGGTCTTAATTCTAGCATAGTTAAAGTTTATGTACAGATTCCATAGCACAGAGGTGCTAAGGAGGCACTAACTGGAATACAGAAGGCGAATACCAGGAACAGTTCAAGGTTAGGAATCTGTAGCAAGTTGGATAATCAAGGGCAGGTCAAAGGTCAGGGCAGTTTGCAAGCAGGGAAAATCCAAAAGACCAGCTTAAGGTCCGGGCAATCAGACAGCAAGCTGGGTCCAGAAACAAGCTAGGGGTCCCAACAGGAGTCAATCAAAATTCGGGTAGAGTGTTCACAAGAACAAGGAGCAGGTCAGCTAATGTGAGGCACAGACGCAATAACCGGCATGGCAAGCCCTTTTTGCCTTTTAGACAGATGAGGGCCAATGAATTGTGGGCATCCAGGCACATACCACACCTCCCTACAAACACCCTCAGGAGACAATAAGAAATTTTTTAAAAAAACACTGCGTGCCCCAGCTGTTGCTAATGACTGGGAGCGGCAGTGTTGATTAAGGAGTGTCCCCAGTTAATCTGGCAGTGGCCGGGACTTGTGGGCGGAAGTTAGGCATAAACAAATGAGTCGCAGCAGCAGCGGCTCATAAATCACAGTTCACAAATAAGGCTCTAATACAAATTTGAGTTTTAACTAATTAAGGAGGTAGTTGAAAAGTGATATCAGGATGAACTTATGGTTTTGCTTTTGGCAACATTCACATTCCTAGAAATGCTCAGAAATTTCCCACTGGGTTGAAAGTCGCTTGAATTATGCCAGTTTGATGGCCATGAACATATTCATGGCATAATCATCAATAAAACTTGATTTGAATTTGTGGTTTCAAATTTGAACTGCTGTGTTCATCTGTTGCAGTTCACATTGCCAGTTCACAGTTCTCATCCACATTCTTGGTTCTCTGTTTGCAGTTTGCTGTTCACATTCAAGATTGTTGTACGTAGATTGTTGTTCGCGTTGAAATGAGTGATTTTAATTTTTTAAATAACGCTATTTAAATAATTTTTTAATTGCTAAAAAAGTATTTTAAAATTTGAATTTCAAACACTTGTCAAAGTTTATTGTTCAAGGTTCAATATTCACAGTTCATTCAAACAAAATTATTAATAATTGTTCAATTGCAGCTTTAACGTGTTCGAGCTGGTTTTAATGTGTAAGAGCATTTGCAAAATGGCTTAACAGTGTTAGATCCTTCTCAAACATGGTCAAACAGCTCGACATGGTCGAACCCAGTGGCGCACGCAGGGGGGTTTCTGAGTCTCCAGAAACCCCCCCCTGCGCTAACTAAGTGGCCGCTATAGCTGCTCTGTCCTATACAGCAAACGCGGCGCTGTCAAAGAAGCGTCCGCGGCGGTGCTGTAGTGTATACAGCACCGCCGCGGCTGCTGTATAGGACAGCGCTGAAGAAACGGAGCTGCTGCGCATGTGTGAGAGATATACATTTTATGAACTTCTTAAAGTAATGCATTTTGTATAATTACTGCTGAAAGAAGAATAGTCTGCAGCTTCTTGCAGAATATTCTCTATGAACTTTGCCTCACATTCTTTTCTCTTCGCCAACATGTCTCTTCTCAAGAATGTGCACATCCAGCAGCTTCGGTACCAGGAGCCCACGACCCCCACTTGAGGCCTACGTGACTGAGATAAGACATCTGCTTTACATCATGCCCACAAACTGCTGACATGGACAAGATGCCTTCAGAAACCTTGTATTCCTTATCTCCCTTTTTCTGTGAAACTATGTATAAATAAAGCTACTCTGACTTAGGGCTGGTCAGAACCAGATACATTTTCAGCCTAACATCTGAAGTTGTCTGTCTCTCTATCGATCGATACCCACAAGGTATAGCAGCCGGAGTTCAGAAAGGACCCGTTTAGGTCATCTCTGACACATGCGCAGCAGCTCTCGCGGGGGGTGGTTTTTTTTTGGGGTCGGGGGGGGGAAAACTTCCCCCCCCCCGACAATCCTCCGTTCGCCCCTGGAACCTGTTCGACTTTGTAGATTTTTGTTCGATTTTTTTATCAATCTAAAATTCGAGAAATCTCGTAGAGTCTTTGAATTTTAAAAGCAATTTTTGGAACCAGATTGAGAATCGATATGTGACCAATTCAAATATCTCTGCACATTCCCACCACAGCTCACAAAGCAGAATAGCAGCATGCATCTGTGGGCAGTCAAACAGGTGCTTTTGTGCAAAAACATGCTATGTACATCTGCATTATGTATTGTTGTCAATAAAGGATTTTTTATTATGAGATTACATCTAAAATTAAAAGAAAATGTAACTATAATGGCACATGTATGCATTGGCTACAATAATATAATCAGGTGGTAATAATATTGCTCATTTTATTAGATGTTAAAGTGCTAATTAAATTTTTCATAAAATAAAGTATTGGAATAATTTAATAAATGAGTTAAATTAAATAGCTTCTTTCACTTATCAGTTCAAGCCTGATTATGTCAGACATATCACGTGGTGGTGAATGGTCAATGTTACATAAATCAGAGTTGATCTAGGAGATAATTAAGCCTCAATCTGAGTAATATTCTAGAGCAGGTAAAACTCATTTCAGGTTATTTTTATTTCCCATGAATTAGACCACATTCATAAGTAAAACAGATAAATGAGTCCATCTGATTTCACTCAAAGAAAGACGCTTACACTCGCTTAGAGAAAGAGTCAGTGAATTCTTTATGACAGCAATTTTTAATGGCTCTGTTCTATGTCATTTAACTACAGCGATTATTGCATAAGGCCATAATACTAAAAAAGGGAGCTTATTGTTTCCTGTTTTAAGAAAGCATACTGTTTGATTGCTGTGAACACTTCTGATTCTAATTACAGGGTATGGTAATCATGTCATACTAGTTTAGCTAATAGTTGCTAATGACAAAATTAGATCCAATTTTACAATTACATGTAAAGAATGAACTTCTCTAATAAGTCCTTTTAAAATGGAAAAAGGTCACAGTTGGATTTGCCATATCTGTGCACACGATTTAATGCCTTTCACTGGTTTTAACATGTGCATCTGAGTAATATTAGGATTAATTAATTTAATCACTGTCTAATGCAACATTCATCACAAATCCAATTTGACATTCCCTGTTGTTATGCAGGCCACCACAACTTTAAATAGATTTATTGCACCTCTATAAGCAGGAAAAAGTTTTAGGGCCTATTTTAGAGTTATATTTAAGTCTTGTTGTGGGCCCACAAGTAGAATTTAGCGATACAAAGCGGCATTTATTTCACCTTTTTGCACACTGTTCCGCTTGTACTTATTGCTCTTTTCTGACACTAAGAGGTATATTTACTAAGCTGCGGGTTTGAAAGAGTGGGGATCAGATTCTAGCATTCATTTATTTAGTACCTTCTACAAAATGACAGCTAGAATCTGATTGGTTGCTATAGGCAACATCCCCACTTTTTCAAACCCTCAGCTTAGTAAATCTAGCCCTAAAAATTAACAGCAGCAGCAGATATTTATATAGTGCCATTCATTCCACAGTGCTGTACAGAGGACTCACACATATCAGTCCCTGCCCCATTGGAGCTTACATTCTAAATTCCCTAACACATACACATACAGACACACAGTGACTAAGGTCAATTTTTTTTATCAGCCAAATAACTTACTATTATTTTTTTGGATAGTGGGAGGAATCTGGAGCACACGGAGGAAACCCAAGCAAACATAGAGAACACATAAACTCCACACAGATAAGACCATTACTTTATAAACTGTGAATGTGCTATGTGGGTAAAGAAGAAGTCCAACCCCACTTCCTTGTCTGCCTACAGGTCTGGAGGTATGGGTGAAATGGAGGCCACCATGTGAAAGGCCTAAGGGGAAAGGTGTGTGGGGAAGTAACATATTTGGGGTTTCCTACGTGATGGGCATGTATGCATGTAGCATAGTAATTTAGTGTAAACTAGTGTTTAGCTAGGGCATGCTCCCTCCCAAATATAAACCTGTCTGTCCATTTTAAATTTGCAACATAGTTTTGCCAAAGTGCAAATGTGCTCCTTTTTGTTTTTGCCTTTCTCTTAATGCTAAATGTAACCCAATATAATCAATGCACTAAGCCAGGCTGACTTGAAAACTGCTTTGAACCCAGAGCACTTCACAGTACACCCTTTGAATAAACTGTGGAGCTATTTAGTTTGTCACTGGAGTGCATATTTATAGGCACATGTTATGTAAATGGTAGAATTGATTTCATACTTTAGCCGAAAACACATTAATAGACAACATAGTAGTAGTGTACACAGAAGTTTCAGCCTTTTACAATCATTTTTCGCACACCATCTACAGAGATGCTACTGTAGCAAATTGTATCTAAAACTTGATACCATAACCGAAATTGGCTGTTATGGTATCACAAATTGGCTGTTTTCGTGCAGCAATATTGTGATTTACAGGCTGTTCTTTAAAGCTCTTTCAGAAAAATGGGAAATCTCTGTTAATAAAGAAGTAATTTTAAAATGTATTTAATAAATTAATACATACTGTACACATGTAATTTTATACTTGCATTGTAAACCTTCCTAGTGCATCAACATATAGCATTATTAATGTCTAATGTATATACATATTTGAAGAAACACATTTTCTAATTTGTCAATAATCTCTCTTTCTAGTTGGTACTCAGAAGTTTGGTCTCAAGCCATTCATGTTGTTTCTCTGTGCTCCACACTCACAGACAATCTGGGAAAGTGGTCTTAAAATGTAATAGCATAAGACTAAGACTAATTGACTTTGTCTTTGTCCATAGTTCTGTTTTCTGTGTCATTCCTGACACTTATTTTATGGTGCTATTCAGTGCTGGGAAGCCAAGTGTCTCCTTTAAGTGAAGCTGGGTACACACTACAGAAATTTCGACCAACTTTTTATGCCGAGCAATTTTACATGCGATCAATGGTCTGATCGCTCGGTCCATGGACTGCATACACACTAGCCTTGTTTAGGACGAGAAAGGGAAGAGCGGACGTCCCGTTAGCGATTTTTTACAGCCATGTCGTTGTGAACAATGATTTCAATTCCGTACACACTGCAGCGACATTTGCGGGGAAATGTACGAGATACCGAAGACATTAGCATACAGGGGCAGAGCTTTAGCTATAGTTAACTCCCTTCATTTCTATAAAATAGAAGTTTAGTAAGATACATTACATTTAGAAAAACATTTAACTGCTAAAGTGGAATGCAATGAATATTCCCTAATAATAAAACCCCTTCGTATGTAATGGAATGCTCCATTCTCAGCGTGCATCATCGCTGATTGGTCCACAGCAGAAACAAACGCCCATGTCTGAGTGTATAAAATGACAGAGGAACCTGTTTGGCGCCGAGGAGCGTCAGAAGACGGTGAGTGAGAAAGGAGCGGGGGAGGAGAAGATGTCAGTGGGGGTTGCGGGTAAGGAGAAGGCGTCAGTGGTGTTGCAACTATGGAGACGGAGACGGACCCGACTTTTGAACGAGCGGTCGTATGTCCGTAGTTTGAGCCGATTATTGGACGAAAACAGTGTAGTGTGTACCCAGCTTTAGTCAAAGAAGTTTGCATTTACATTACAAGACTTGCTACACGTACTGTCATATTGTGGCATGTAACAATATGCTAGCTCCTAATTAGTTCCTTGAACTACAATTAAAAACCCTCCAATATCTGAAACAGTCTGATATTTCATCCTACAGAGATAAAACTCGTGAGAACAGCTCATACTAATTTCACATCACTGAATTTCCTTATATATTATGAGTGTTTTATCAATAAGTAATATTTACTACACTATAGAAAATATTAAAAAAGTTTAGACGAATATTCATATAACAGAAACAGATAATCTCTGCAAATATACAGTAAACATTACGTTCACAAATCATAATTGTCCCTAGAATAGCTCATTAGACATCACCCCATATGCTTTCATGGGATACTCTGACCTCTGTTTCATAGGCATATATTTCCTTTTCCTAAATAATGGCAGTGATAAATGCTCTAAAGCCACAGATGTTTAGATTGTCACTTATGTTGCTCAACAAAACAAGTCATCCACTGAGGGACAGTATGAATTTACTGCCAGGTAATGGGAATATGCAAGAGGACTTGCATTTCATTGGGGTACCTGTTGCCCCAATTTCACAACTTTTCCCATTGCTCTACCATCATGTTGCTTTGATACATGCAGATGTCAGGGCTTCAGAGAGCCTTAAAACATTGGAAAGGGATCTTATAGACATGAAGTACTTGTTATCCACCTTGATCAGAAGAAACTTACATTTGATGGAAGGCGCTGTCAGAAAAGAACTTTACTATAAATAATCAAGTTGTGCATACAAGTGCTTTGCTGGTTAAATTTCACAGCACACACATCGACAAACCACACAGAACAAGAACCCCATGGTAGTACCACAGCAATGACCTAGGACCCAGCACCACCAATTCTGACAACAGACTGGAAAGCACTGGCAAGCCAAGACCAACAGCCGAAACAAACCACCTTATTATTATAACCCCATTGGGTAACATAGCACTTTGTATCCTTGACTCTTCAAAACTTAATTTTCTCTAACAAGCTGCCTATAATGAACCATGCCATTTTGACCAATTACTGTTCCAAGAATTTGTACCATTTGATTTGTACATGACTTAGATTCGCCAAGTGAACTATGATGGTTCTAGAGTTAGACATCTTATGGGAATCAATGGAGAAGGAAATGCAGTTGTTTCTTTGTAATAACTACACTGATCATATAAAAACACACATGCTTGGTTTTTTATAATAGGATGATGTGTTTTTAATATATTTTTTTGCATATTCTGGTTCAGCCTACAGTCTTTTGCAAAACATTACCAGACTTCTATTTACTGTTGAGAGTGTAGTTGTGGTAAGCCCAAGGGGTAATTTTTCAATCCGGCTTGACTCATAAATGGTGTTCTATACACAAATTGTGTTACTAGTGTTATTATTGTCATGTTGTGGAGCAAGATATTTGGTAAAAGGAAATATATCAGAGAAGGTAAAAACGCCAATATATAATGAGCACAGCTGTGTTTAATGTGTGACTTACACTAAATAATGTACCCCAGTACTCTAAAATCTAATTGTTACTAAAAAATATTTTGTCAGTAATGCAGCTGACCATAGTCACAACAAAAATATAGTAATATACTAATTATTGTTATTTACTTTTTAGATAATTGGCAACTGGAGAATCGTACCAACTACAATGAGCAAGACTGTTATGTCTACCTGGCTGGTAACCTAGAGTGAGATGCATAATCTCACCTTGCCACAAACCCAACCAAGCTATGTTAGAAGAAATTGCAGAAAAGTTCTTGACATGTTGTCAATTTCAAAACTGTTTAGGTGCTCTTGATGGAAAGCACATATGCATTTTGATACACAAAAAAATTAATTATTTCATCCTAAGCAGTTATTTCATACAGATTGATTTCTTACCTGATTATTTCTTTCTTGATTCAAGTCTACAGATTGAAATTTGATTTAGTGTGCTGTAAAATGGGACATTTTATTATAATTTTTATATTCATTACTTTCATATTTTATGTCTTTATTCAATCATAGGTGTGATAGGAATTTTGCTATTTAGATTGGTCACAAAATTAAATGTGAAAATGTATCAATATGATATGAGAGGTTAATAAATAGGATTAGGATTTATACTGAATAATTTGTTGACTTCGACTATAAAATGTATGATGGCTTATTATATGTATCTAGTATTCGGCTTACAAAGAAGATAAAAGAATCTGTTAATTTTGAGTATGAACTAGAAGAATAAAAATACTCTTGATTAATAGAATGATAGAGAACATAAAACAATAATGGATTTTAAAGGTCTCAAAACTGAACAAAAGGTTCCAGCAGATGTCTATAAAAGGTCTGTAGTTTGTGATTATGTTTTAGTTTAAAATAACCTCTGGGCTTATAAATGTTTAATCGATGCCACCTTAGACTCCGCACCTCTGATGTGGGTAGTGTCAAACCGGACTGACTACAACAGATTCAATGTGTTCCTGACAATTATATTTTGAATTTTAAACTTAAGAATGAATAGAACTATAAAATAATGATTTAATTGAATTGGATTTTTTTTATGACTAATTTTATTAATTAAAATTTCTGATGTCTCCACATAATTGACATTACTCTTCATATATTTTGTTTCTATAGTCAATAGTTTAAATACTAAAAAAATATATAATGGGATAAATAAAGCGGTGATTTAGGCTCATCTCACAAAGCGTTTCAATTTTATAATAGTAATTATATATAATGTGTATACTTAAAGCCTAAGCTATACTTATGATGAAATCACCCGTGTGGAGGAAAAACACATTTAATGCTTCAGAATTTTAGCCTGAACCACTATCATACTCTGGAATACATACATTTTTACTACTCCAAATCCATGAGTCAATTTCTCATATCTAGAGTATGAAAGTATATTCCATAGATTGGAATACATTGTGAATTATTGTTAGAAAGTAATTGTTTCATCCATTCTTTCTATGAAGGGAACAACCTGCCATGGAAGACATATATATCTTTGGACTCTGCCTACATATTTTCTCTACATTTCTCAAGAAATCTATGGGACACTAGTTCCTGATGTGAATAGCTGGAAACAAGTGGCCTATATATTCCTTGGTTGATTCAAATACTGTGTTTTATTAGTGAAGTTATGCTCAGTTTTTAGGATAAAACTGATAAACCGCTACATTCACTTTGACAAAAATATTTGTGAACGATTGGAATATATTATATTGTATAATTATAAGTACACAAGAGTTTTCCTACCATTATTTATTATATAGGTCAGACATTGGCTTTCATATATGTATTTTATTTACAGCACTAAGCTTGTTAACCACTTATTACCCCAGACCCACCGCCCAGGGGTGTGGGAAGAACCCTAGTGCTGTTAGCACGGGGCTGGGTACTCCTAGGGAGGTGCTGGTTAGCATCATGGCAGGGGGACCCCCTGCAGCAGGTTTCCTTGCTATAGTACCACCAGCCCTGGCTGGCTAAGCCTAAGGCTGGTTGAAAGAGAATCGGGGGGACCCCACACTGTTTGTCCCTCCGATTCTCCTTTGGCCAGCACTGGGGAGGAGGGGGGGGCATGCTTTTTTAAAAATGTATTTGTATATTTTTAAGACTGTTTACTGCCAGCGTCTCCGATGGACCCACTGGCATTGCTGATTTAATGTCGGATTGTGACTGTCGACATTCACAATGTCGGTATTTTATCAGTCTCGGCCAAATATGAATAATAATTTAACCTATCAGCATTTTCATGTTAGCAGGGTAAGTGTCGGTATTTCTTCTGTCGGAAATATGGCTACCACTGCTTGGTGCCGACCTATTTTTGTCTTCCCCTTCCTTTTAGGGTTTAAGCTCTCAAGAGCAAGGCCCGCTTTCCCCTTGTTCTCCATCCACTATTCCATCACCTTTGTTATCTCTAGGCCTGCTTCCCTAGCCCTGTTTTCTTGAGTCCAGGCCTACTTCATGTTGGAAAGTACCATAACTCTTACTCACTGTGCTGTTCATGCAAAATTAATATAATCTGTTTGTCTAGTTTATTGTTCCTTAAGTCAAATATTTCTGGGTAATTTATTACTGTTGCTTTATTATGTCTCTGAGATTTTAGTGCAAACACTCTTTTCCCATGTAATCTAATATCTCTGGAGCCATATAATGTATTGCTAACACGCTTCTCTTAGCTTCCAGTATCTATCCTTTAGGTATAATTTTTAACCATATGTCATGGATTAAACGATGTATAGTGCAAATGATTATCTTTAGTCATGGATAAATTTTACTACTAATCTTATTATCTTCTTTAATAACTAGTATATCTAGATAAAATTATTGTATGGTATCACTGTGAAAGTTTGTGAAAGCTAAACCTCTTAAATTCTTATTAAATAAAATCAACAAAAAGTGTTGAAGAGGTGATGTCTCCATTTCCCACAAGAAAGTCGTCATCTACAAATCTCAAACCGGAGATGATGTTATTAAAAACTGATTGCTAACATTATTATTTAATATTTATTTAGTATTTGTCAATCATGTGCTGTGACATACAAATGTGCTACTGATGGGGATATAGGGGAACCTATTCTTAGTACTTTAATATTGGAAAATCTGGTTTTAATCTGAAAAAGCATTATTCATGATCAGATCTATTAGTGACACTGGTACTTCTTTATATATAGCTGCAGAAGCTAGATTTATTTTCCTCTCACGCAGGTCTCCCCTCTCTGACAAGCCTTACACTGGATCCCCTACCCCTACTGAACCCTCTTGAAACTCTGCACCCTCATGTACAAGGTCCTCTCCAACTCCACTGCTTCATACATCTCTAACCACATGTCCATACATACCCCCCCCCCTCCAGTCGGCAAATGACTGTCGCTTTTCCTCTTCTTTGATAATCGTTCCCATATGCAAAATCTCTCCCGAGCTGCTCCCCATCACTCAAAACATCTTTCTCATTCTATCAGACGATCCCTTATCCTGTATATATTCAAACATTCATTGAAATCCCACCTGTTCATAGCTAAACATTCAGATTTACTTATATTATGTTCCTTAGAACTATGTGCTCTAATATTTTATTGATCTTGTTGAAAAGGACATGTTAGAAACCAGAAATAATGGGACTTACATTCAAATAGATTTTTAAGAAATTTATCTTTATTGGTTATTGGTTTCTAGCATATCAGTAGATATCTGTTCAGCTGTAGTACTTGTAATACCTTCCTTATTTTCTTATACATATAAATATTTTAATTATAAACTACAACAATGTTTGTATGCATCTAGCTTCATAGATCACGTCATTGCTATGTGAAAGGTCAAAATTTAGTCCTTTTATTTAAAACTTTTATTAGTGTCCTATTACACAGATTTACCATATTATTAATTATTATTATTTTCTACAGTATATACTGGAGAGATGAAATGCCTGTCAAGCTTTGATAAATGTTGCATGACGACACACTTCAGAGACCATCATAATAGAATCCATTAAGATGATCCATGGGGTTTAGATGGGATTAAACATCTCCATCAACAAGGAGCTTATTGAATTTTGGAATTTAAATCTTTGGGACACTTGGATTTAAATAGAGTACTTGATTTAAGTATATTTCTGTGAAACGTAGCTTTTTGTTTAGTGGTGTATCCTATCTGGTTTATTAGGTGATATGCAGGGGCAGGCTGGGCTGGGGGCAGGGGGGCACCTGCCCACCGGGCCGGCCCCATAGGGGGCTACCTTGAGCTTGGTCACTGGGCCACCTGTATTTCTTCCTTAAAATGTTCCTAATAGGCTGCTGAGTCAAGTCTTGTCCCCTGGGCTAAAATTTGCCAGCCCTCCTCTGGTCCTATGTTCTCTCAACTGTTTAATTATTGCCACACCCTGAGGATAATGTTTGTAACATAGAAACTGGTTGGTTTTGATATGGATAATGAAAGTTGTTTAAAAAAGAAAGAAAAAAAAAAAGCACAGTAAGGAGTTTGTTTCCAATCTCCTGCATTATTGCTGATTGCAGCCTTGGAAGAAGCAAGTTTTGCTTTTCTTTTCAGTCATGTGGAGCAGATAAACACATGCTTTTGACACCAGAATTGCGTTTTCCAGGACACTGGACATTTTTTACTGCACAATCTCAGCTCCAACAGAGAGGACTCTTCACATAACTCATGACTCAGTGTGAAATTCAAGGTATTATTTCTGACAATATTTTTCCCCTGTGTTAAACCCTCACACATCTGATCTCTGCAATAATGTGAGAACTATTTTACTTTTATTTACAGTGGTCGGCATTTGCATGTATTCATTCTCATGTACTCTTCACTTTTATAAAAATTTGTTGTCCAAATTGTAATGCTTTGTTAAATGTTGGTTCTAAAAGTTTCTCTGAGTCTTCATTGTTTATTAATGCATACTTGCCAACTTGCTGAAGACTTGCTCCGGGAGCCTGCCGGGAAAGGTGGGCTTGATGGGGGCGGGGCTCCAAAATTTGCGTCATTTTGGAGCCAAACGCCACGATTCCCGGTGAATCGCAGCGTTTTGGACCTAATTCTGCCCACTTCACTAGGAAGTGGGCAGAATTCTGCCAGATGCGGGAGATTGCCACACTCTCCCGGGAGTCCGTGAGACTCTCGCAAAATGCGGGAGTCTCCCGGACATGCCGGGAGAGTTGGCAAGTATGTATTAATGTAAACATAAAAAATATTGGATCAGAAGAGAGGACCAAAAAACCTTTTGAATGGTGCCCAAAATTGTACATATAATAGATATAATAAATATAGTAAATTAAAGCAGCTGCATAAAGGAGACCGCTCCCTCCTCACATGAAGGGCCAATACAAAATAAAATGCAGCGCTAAAAAAAAATATATATAAAAACTTTAGCCTTGGAGAAACTAACAAGGGATGGTCTAACACAGTAACCATAGATATATAAATATGCTATTTATTAGAATGATGAATGCATAGATAAAATAAGAGTCAGTACAAATATTATGAACCCTACAGAAGAGTCAATACAAAACAATCTGAACAATCGTATAGCAGGATATGATGATGCTGATAGACCGCTACCAGATTGCTACTAAATACCTATGTTGATGTATTACTGTAGGTCCACAGATATAGCAAAAAAGGCATTCTGTTTGAAAATTGTAGCATTGAAAGATCATTATCTCAAATATAAACTTGTATTGATTTATGATTCAATCCAGATATAAAATGGTGGATAAGTCATCATCATCATCATCACAATTTATTTATATAGCGCCACTGATTCCGCAGCGCTGTACAGAGAACTCATTCACATCAGTCCCTGCCCCATTGGAGCTTACAGTCTAAATTCCCTAACATAAACACACAGACAGACTAGAATCAATTTTTGATAGCAGCCAATTAACCTACTAGGGAGAACATACAAACTCCACACAGATAAATCCAATGGTCGGGAATTGAACTCATGACCCCAGTGCTGTGAGGCAGAAGTGCTAACCACTTAGCCACCGTGCTGCCCATATACAAGAGTGGATTTCACTAGTAATAAGATGAACCTGATTTGTTAGTGAGTATAAACACTACAAAGTAATATTGGTATTGTAAATATAATTTCCAAGCCTCACCGAAAATTGATTAAAAATTGACAGCCTGATGGTAAATTAAACAGGAGCAAATGCCCAAGGGTGTATATGGACGGTAATAAGCAGCTTAACATATGAGATAGCTGGGACCACTCAGAAATAACTGACCAGCAGCTCTTACCTGTTGAGCTGGTAAATTCACTTGGATCCCTAGTGTGCCGACAACAGATGCAGATTAAACTTTGAGTTACTTGTAGACCCCTAGTGCAAACTCCGTCATAGCTCCAAAATTGCTCCAAGTGCTAGGTAGAGTCTATGAAATCGATGAGACTGCTGTCACCGGTTATGACAAAATGTGTCCTCTGATTGTATATCTGATGGGGTGTAAGACTCACAATGCTGCGGTTTTAATGCAATCCACTCGTATCTGAGAAATGAGTTGATTTCAAAAATGTTTGTAATGAATATTCATGTTACCTCCTGAGATCACTCATAAATGACAATCCAAATAGGGTTGACTGAAAAAATAAAAATGCCCTGACGTGTTTCATTACAGAAAAGTAATTTCATCACAGGGAAATCTTGTTGTCCCACATGCTCCCTTGGACTTTTTATATACCAAAGACTCATTAGTAATTACTCTGTCTGCTGTGGACAAACCAATTCATTTCTTGTACAAGGTAAAGTGTGTGAGACAGGTTAAAGTAAAGGGATAACCCATTCTTATGAAACCAGGTAAATACCTCTAGTTAATCTAAATCTATCTAAATTGAAAGCGCAACATATGAAAAAAGCTGCAAATTATTCATGGATAACTCACAGACAGATATGTGTGGAAATGACAATAATATCCATTGTAGTCAAATATATTACCACATACAAAAATGCCAAACACTAAAAATATATATATATGTGTGTGTGTGTGTGTCTATATATATTCCTAATCATTTCTCATTTTTTAAAATACTAATATAGTTCTATAAAACAAAATCAATTGTGCTAACGCTACCTAGATAGAATGCATAATTTCACGTTATAAACAGATCCCTTTACTATATAATCATGGGATGCCACTCAAAGCTGTTAGTTATCTGTGATTGCCTTCTAGCTTAGGAGGCAGCCACAAGCAGTGGAGGATAATTTTTCCAAAATGCTGTAGACATTCCTGTAGCCCACCCGGATGAATGGTATTAAATTGATGAATCCAATACACTTCCTGTTTGCATAATTTCTTGTATATGTCACCCCCTTCTCAGTTATCTTAAGACGTTCCAGCCCGCAACAGACAAGCATGTAGGATCTGCATTATGAACCCCATAAAAGTGTCTAGAGACACTATGAAATTGGTATATATTGAGGATATTCCTTCTATGTTCTGTGATCCTCCTTTTCAATGATCTGGTAGTTCTGCCAGTGTATTGTAGAGAACAACTGCATTGTAATAAATAGATGACAAAATTCGTATTACAATTGATGAAACCTCTTATAGTGAATTTCTTGTTATTGGTAGTATTGTTCTATGATTAATATGTCTGCAAGTGATACCATTTGATCTAGCACACTTGAAAGTGCCATATATTGGTGTATACAACCAATTAGGCACTAACTTCCGTTTTAAGATTAAATAGTAACTTTTTGTACCTGTTTCCTTATGAAACTGGGGGGCCAATATGTTTTTTACTTGATTATTATTTCTAAAGATGATTCTGGGTATTTCCAGAAGCAAAGATTGTAAAACTGAATCTTGTCTTAGAATTGGATAGTTTTTATAAACTATCTTTTTAATTTGGTGAGAAACACCATTAAACTTGGAGATGAAGACTGAATCTGTAGGTTGTGAGTTTAAGCCATATTATTCATTTGGTCTTATATGTCTATCTTTAATAGTGTGAAGAAGTATATTACGGTCCATAAGTATCACTTCACTATAAGCTTTTTGTAGAATTTTCTCTGGATAACCTATTTCTTTAAATCAATCCATCATGTCTTTGGCTTGATCACCAAATCTACCAGGTATAGAACAATTTCATTTTAATCGCATAACTTGGCCCTTTGGTATATTTTTCTTCCAGGAACTATAATGCTGATTCATTTTTAATCTTCTTTATGGGCAAAGAGAGGAAATGGAGGGAACATATACCCTAGATGAAAGCGCTATGGCTCTGACAGTTCATCTATTCTCATTTCTCTGATGTCTCATTGTTGCCATCAGCCCCATCTGAGGCATGCTGAACTTCTGGATAAAAAAATGTAAAGACTTCTTGGTACAGACACCATTCTACAGGATGGATTTGATATCTGCTGGTGTAAACCACTATAGTATTTGCTGCTACCTTAAGTGCAGAAAGAGACTTTAAATTATTCTCTGTCCACAATATGAGCATTGTTACTTCTAACATTATGGCATTGCTTCTGGTGCCTCTTTGTCCATTTAGAGAAGCAACTACTGTCCTATTCTTGGAAAAGTTTTTGAGATGCTTGTGTTGCAGGAAAGACTGAAAGCATTGAATTGATTGCCAGATTGCTCTCATTTCTAGCATCTTTGTATGCAGATATGTTTCAGTCTGCAGCCATGTGTTTTATACCATCCTTGTTAGCAGGTTATCTCTCCAACCTATAGAGCTGGAATCTGTCGTGAGAAAAATCTATTCTGGTTCTGAAAGAGACATGCCCTGGTTTTTTAACTTTGGATCCTGCAAACAAGCAATGTGTTCTCACTTTCTTATGACCAGAATGTTCAGATATGGTTAATGAGCTACTCCATAATTTCTGAAAGCAGTCATAAGGAACACTAACACCATGGTGAAGTTCCTTGTAAATGTAGAGAGGCCAAATAGAATTCAAGTTAATTGGAAGTGACAACCTTTGACAAAGAACCTGAGAAATTTATGATGATGTACCACAAGTATCCTTTCCCTGTTGATTGATTCTTTGTAAATTGAAAATAGTTCTGAAACTGCCAGATGATTATTTTACTAGGAAAATCTTTGAATAGCTGGTACCTCTGGAATCATAGAGTCAAGCTTTTGGCTAAAAAGAGCCTTCAAAAGTATGCATTGCTAGGTGACTTTTGATTGTAGGTCTGCTGCCCACTGACACAGCCAAAGAGCATTTTTGGCTAACACTGCTGAAGCCATACTTCCGGAAGAAAAATAAATAGTATCTAACGATATTTCACACAAGAGATCAGTTTCTTCTTGCAGAATTTCAATACATTTAAGCAGATACTGTCTGCTAATCTTCTCCTAAACCACACCAGACTTAAGTATAATCCTGGAGGAAACATCTTATTTCTTGAAACAACTTTCCATCTTCCTATCCATGGAATAATTTAATTGCTGGCTATGGCAGAATCTATTTTAGGCTCTAAACTCAATTTTGTGCCATCCTTATCATGGATAGGATATATATGGTACAGTCTTTTAATATTAGGTTGACCTTTAACCAATAGTTGGCACTCTTTATTACCTAGATGTTTAAGAACTTACTGATAATCTTGAAAAAGGGCATTCTAAAGGTAATCAGGAGCTGGTGAATCATCAAGTCACATAGACTTCTTAATATGCTTCAACATATTTACAATATCAAGGTTAAACAGCCTTGTTAATCACCCCAGACTCATTGCTGGACAATGAATCAGTATTAGTCATATAAAATGACCCACAGATTAAAGGAATGGGCCTTATATTATCCATATTTTCAATAATATGTGACTTATCTCTTCTTGTGCCCTGTTTTTTTCTTTTCTTTAGTGACAAAAGTATCTTTCATTGAATTAATAATTTCCTTAATATGTCCGGGGGTTGAATATTATCAATCTCAGGTTGAGGATTACATGCTATACAGAAAACTCCATCAGGTAAAGAATTATCACATGCTCCACAGACTTAATTGTAAGACTTCTTCCTTTGTACAGGCTCCAGAAGGGCACTAGGAAAAAAGAAATAAAGCAGCTAACTAACTGAACAAACAAACAAACAAACCCATAATAACACAGAAAACACCTAGGACTAGCAACTTACCTAGTTTGAGTGTCTATTAATTTTTTGGGGTCAGCCACTGGTTCAATAGTTGCAGGGTTTTCAGCTTCCAATAGTGTCCACTACACAATAAACAGTGCAGACCCAAGCGTCTGCATATAGCAAAGAGTAATAGCTGCTGTTAGACTGCTTCCAGACTGGCATGAGCCAGAAATGGTCGTTGCCTTCGTGTGCATGCATCTGAAATGTATGCACGCTGAATGCTTCCCCAGGAACAAGGTTGTACAAAAAATAGTCAGTCCCATGGTAATGTCCTCTATAGAAGATCACATAGCACTAAGGACTAATGCATCCAGCACACAGTAGATTCTGAAGAAGAAACAGACTGCTGTTTCTGACATTCCAAGAAGAACATCCCATGTTGCTACCAAAGGTATACAGAATCGTCCCAGGGAAGCCCAACCCTTATCTCTGCTTGCATTAACAGGGACCCTCTGGAACTCCAGGACTAGGTAAGCCCACATTAGAAAATAAAATACTAGCTATAGTAAAAACCTTATTTAACTGACAGACAGGAAATTGACACCAGGAGGAGGAGCAACTTTATGTACCCTCCTGGAGTGTTTCTTCTTCCGGTCTCTTTTCAGCTGAAAGTGGGGGTTAACCTATTGTAAGTGCTGTCAGGGAGTATGAAAAGGAAATGTTACGTATTACAAAATCATTAATATTTAAGCAATAACCTTACTGCAATGTAAAATGTTAGTATTACAACAAGTGTCACATACAAGTAAAAAAATACAAAACAGCTTTCTATGCAAAACAAAGTGTTTCGCTAATAGTACAAGCACACATAAACAAATATTTTTACATATCTATATAAATAGGTGCAGATCTATTGTTTTCCCTGCAATTGGCTGTTCCTTCATATCACGCTTTCCCTGGGTAATGTGACATCTGATCTCAAGTTATGATTGGGAGTTACTTTGGGATGTATATTTTGATACCTAACATCCACATTAACAACGCTGAACACCTTTATTAACATCAAAAGCTATAACCAACAGGTTATGGGCCCAGGCACTGTTAGTTAAGATAAACGCTTAAACATAAAGAAAGATAACAAAAGTACAAGAGAATAAAAGGAAGCTGATATATTACAGATTAGTCCTTTATTCAGTACAAAAAAAAATGCACAGCACAGGCACCAGTATGAACTTTGCTAAATTAAAAAGTTCTGAGAATTATGCAACGTGGAAATTTGCAATGCAAATGCAGTTAAAAAGTTGTGGAAAGTCACAGTACATCCAGACAATGCTGAAGAGGTGAACAGAGCCATGGGCACCATTGGCGTAGCTGTAGAGCAGCACATGTATTCTATCATTAATGATAAAGATTCAGCAAGTGAGATGTGGACTGCTCTGAAAAATGCATATGAGGACAAAGGTCTGATGAGAAGGATAAACTTGAGGTGTACACTGTACCGGACTAAATAGAGTACTTGTAAGAGCATGGATGAGTACATAGACAAAATTCTGTCGATATCCCAGTATTGGCATCTAAGCGAGCACAGGTGGAATACGAGGAAGCTGCAGTGGCGATGCTCCAGAATCTCACACCAGAGTATGATTTCCTAGTAATAGCTTTGGAGTCTGACGATACCAAGTTAACAACAGAAATCATGAGAGCAAAGCTGCTGCAATTCAAACAGAGAATTTCTGTTGAGGCAAATGCTGAGAGTACCACTCTACTCACAAAAAGTACAAAGTCCAAGAAACCTAAGTTTAAATGCTTCATATGTCATAAAATGAGGCACAAGGCATGAATGCAGACTCAAATTTAGAAGTGGTGCGCAACATAAAAAGCATGAAAAACCTAATCAGCATTGAATATAGCAGATAGTCATAAAAAAAGACTACTGATATATGGACTCGGACGCCACAAAACATTTTAGTTGCAATCAGGAATGGTTCAGTTCGTTGAAACCATGTGAATCAGTTACAGTTAAAGGAATTGTTGGAAAAGTTCTTATTGCAACAAAAGTCGTGACTATCACAATCCGCCTGAATATAAAAGGTGAAACCATCGTCACAAATATTCAAGACGTATTGTATGTACCAGAGTTGGGAACCAATCTTATCGCTATAAGCATCTTTGAGAAAACAGGTTACGAGGTCAAATTCGCAGAGGGCAAATGTGTGGTTAAAAACCAGAAAGGTACTCTATATGCAACAGAAACCAGGTGTAACCAGCTTTACGTCCTAGACACCGAAAAATGTCATGGAATGGTGGCTACAGATAACAGTCAATCAATGGAGCTGTGGCATAGGAGATTGGGTCATCTGAGATATGACAACGTCTAGAAGCTCGCTGATGGGATGGTGACAGGTATCACTGTGAACGGTTCGGAGAGACCTACATGCGAGTGCTGCATAAAGGGTAAGCAAACCCATTGCCCTTTACCCAAGTCAGCAACTAGAGCTGAAACACCGCTAGCTCTAGTGCATACTGATGTGTGTAGTCTGATGGAGGTGAAATCAGCCAGTGGTTACAGATACTTTCTGACACTCATTGATGATGCAACTAGGATGACACATGTCTATTTCATAAAAGCTAAAAGTGAAGTCGTAGAAAAAATTACAGAATACAAATGGAATACAAATGGATCTGAAACTAAAAGCCTTGAGGTTCGACAATGGCGAGGAATATGACAACGGGACTTTAGCAAAATTCTTAAGAAAATATGGCATATAGCACCGACTAAGAATTGTGAGTGTGAGTGAATGAGTGAACGAGCTAACAGAACAATTGTTGAACAAGCACAGACTATGCTGAATGACGCAGGTCTGGAGAAAAGTTTTTTTGCGGAATCTGTGTCCACCGCAGTCTACCTTAAAAACCGAGTGCCCACAGTAGCTGTGAAAGGTAAAATTCCACTGGAGGCGTGGTTCGGTAAAAAGCCAAGTGTCAACCTTCTCCGTGTATTTGGCTGTAAGTCGTATGCACATATTCCTAAAGAAAAGTGACGTAAGTTAGATACCAAGTCAGTGGAGTGTATCGTGCTCGGGTACTGCTGACAGAGTAAAAGATACAGACTTTGGGACATTAACAACAACCGTCTTATCAAATCCAGAGATGTGGTGTTTCACAAACACACGCCACCTAGTGGAGCGGTGGGCAGCCACAAAAAAAGTTAGTGACACTGGATGTTCAGGCAGCAGAAAGAATGTCTTAGAAAGAAAATGTATGTGCGGATATCCAACCAGATAAAAGAAGTTCTATGAGAAGTAACAAAGGCATTCCCCCTAAGAGTTATAGTGAGGAGTTCACTAATCTAGCCTTTTGTGAAACGCAAATCATTGAAGAGGCAAAATCAAGCAACGAATGGGAAAAGTGGAAAGCGGCTATTAATACAGAGTTAAAAGTTCTGGATGACAATCATACATGGACTGTTGTTGACAGGCCGAGTAACCGCAAAATGATCAGGAACAAGTAAGAAAGTGAATGCAGATGCAGAGCCGGATTAACAATAGGGCTAAAGGGGCTACAGTCCAGAGGCCTCAGGCAGCTGGGGGGCCCACCGGCATTCATCGGGTCGGGGGCAGGCTCTGACTGTCATCTGTTCAAGGAGAATGGCAGGCAGCTAACAGCAAATGTTATGCTGTTAGCTGCATGCTGTCAGTGTAGTACTTGCGTGGCGTGCAGTAATTTCCTTACTGAGGAGATCTCGTGAGAGGGAGACTATGAGTCATAGACATTCCGGGAAAGTAGGCAACTATGGTTTATTCAAGTGAGTAATGGTTGTGGGTGAAGCCACGCTTCCTAATGAGTATGTACAGCCACTCGGTAGAACTGTGTGATATTGGTGGGAAGACCCCAACCTCCAGGGATAAATGCAAACAATAGGGTCATGGGCATATAAAGGTACTGTGTTGGTATGGTGGTAGAGTGAACCAATATGTTGGTATTCAACTCAACTCTATTACCAATCATAAGAGGTTATAGAAAACATATGAAACAGTTCTGGCCAGAACGTAAATCAAAGTAATAGCAGGCAAGCTTACATTACACGATTGGCAGTGGTAATGTGTTCTATTATTGTAATCAAGAGCGGTAGGTCTAAAAAGAGGTACAGGATAAATGATTATGCACACATGGGTAAAAATGTTTGCATGGGATGTAGCAGTCCAATTGGAAAGTCTCAATATAATATGGTCCAGTAATTCACGTTACTCTCTATCCAAATACAAATCAATCTGGTAGAAGGTGCCAATCAAGATGTGGAGCATTCAATGGCAATTCAGTATTTCAATAATAAATTGTTCCAGACATTGAAGAAACTTGGCCGTTCAAGTCAGAAAAATCCAGATGTTAATGTGGATAATGGTTCATGATAACTCACGTTTGTGTAGTGATGCAGTTTGTGAGAGCTGTGATGCATCTCTCCTGTAGTCTGGGTGCTCCTTTCTTCCTCGAATGCAGGTGGTGTCTCCTGCTTGTGGGCCCCGTAGGAGAGTAGCAGTGCCGAAACAAATGCATGCGCTGTTCGCCTTGTTATTCGCCAGCTTGTCCACTGGTGATGCCGCGGCTGATGTTATACAGCATGTGTGTGAGCGGGCAGTGGTTAACTGAATGTAACAGCTTCTGATGATCAGTATGAGGCTGATTGCAAGTTTGTGGATGTTGAAAATAGTGGGTTTCGCCTCTCATAAAAGAGCCTGGGCTTCCTCAGGGATGCGTGTATGCACACTGGTCGTCCATACCAGTATTTATATAAAAAAAAAAAATGCTGTTTGCAGGCAGGGGCGCACGGAGGATTGTCGGGGGGGGGGGGGGGGTTTCTCCCCGCCAACCCAGCGCTGTCCTATACAGCAGCTGCGGCGCTGTCTAAGAAGCGTCTGCGGCGGTGCTGTATACAATACAGCACCGCTGCGGACGCTTCTTTGACAGCGCCGCGGCTGCTGTATAGGACAGTGGCCACTTAGTTAGCGCAGGGGGGGGGGTTTCTAGAGACTCAGAAATCCCCCCTGCGTGCGCCACTGACAGGTGTGGGTGGTCCAATGTTAATTGATGTAATTTGTGACAAGGTGAAGCAGCTGGATCCTATAGAAGCTGAGTTGTTACTGCTGGCTATCAGTCATGTAGTAGAAAAGACAAAGTTACTTGTTTTCCCATTGGCACAATGGAAAGTTGTTATCAATGATCGATATTAACGGTCAAAATAAATTTTCACACAATGTAGTGGGAAGATGTTACAGATAGTAACATGGGTAGTTCATTCATCAACCAATAAACACTGGAATTATATTACACAATGTGCTGTGTCACAAAGTTGTATTGACATAATACAATGCGTGTGGATGAAGGGGATGAATGGAATCGATAAAATGAATGATAAATGATGTGTCGCTTATTGGCGTTGTTATGTTGGCATACATATGAGTAGGGTGCATAGACAGATTTCATCATCATATAGCTTAGGAATTGTGTTATTGTGCACTTTGAAAAAAGTGTTCCGATGACAATTGTAATACATCAATGCGATAATAGGTGGTTGTAATGATCAATCTTCCTGCTCATAGTTGTGCTAGAAAGGGTGCTACGTACTTGTTATGCATATATTCTAACTTTTGTAGTGTGTGACCACTGATGCGCATTGTGTGCACATAATGATGGTGTAGAGCATGGTTGTCCAACCCGCGGCTCGCGGGCCGCATGTGGTCCAGCATGCCTGTAAATGTGGCCCAGCAGGAGTTTTGGTTGTAGCAAGGGGGCAGCGCTGAAAAAAAAAATCCTGCAAAAAAAATAAAAAAAAAATACTTACCTTGCGGTCACATCAGCTGGCGCGCCGGCTCCCTCCCTGGTCTCCTCCTCTGTGTGGCGCTCGCAGTGAATGTTGGGGGTGACGTCATCACACCCGACATCCATTGCGTAGCGCAGCACAGAGGAGTCACCCGCGCAAACTATCAGCAGCACTGAAAGATTATCCAGTATCTTATTGTTATTACTCTGAATTTGGACTTTCTGCACCATGCAATTATGAACTAGCTGTGTTCTCTGTATGTATCTAATATAAATATTAAGAGATAATTGTATTTTTAATATTTTAAACCATTTTAAGTGTACAGTGCTGAGTAGGGTGAAAATATCACCCACTGTTACCCTCATCGGAGGCTGCTCTATGAGCCATTTTTCCCGCCACCCTGTCTTTAAATCTCTGTAGATTTCTATTAGTAATGGGACTACTGCTTTAATCATGATTCTGCAATAGGTTTACTAACTCTTACTAACTTCATTTTCAAGTAAGTTTAATATGTTAATTATGTTTTCTATGGTTTTTTCGATGATCATTTATCGTTAGTGTTAGTGTATTTTATGTGCGGCCCAAACCAACTCGTCGTCTTCCAATGTGGCCCAGGGAAGCTAAAAGGTTGGACGCCCCTGGTGTAGAGCATAGGCTAAAGAGGTCTTGACTAATGAGTACTGAAGTTTGCAATGTGGCCAATATCAGGTATTCAGAAAATAGCCATATCAAAGTTTACATTGAGGCCTCTAGGGGTCAAGGTCTTAAGGTTAAAGATCCACCTGGCCTCTTCTTTTGAGATATGTGCAATAAAGTCTCCCCCTCTCAAAGGCTGGTGGACTTTGCAAATTCCTAAGAACTTGAGGGTGGATGGGTTATGGTCATGTAATTTGGCAAAATGGTCAGACACACTGTGATTCTGTAATTGGTTTCTGATATTCAGCAGATGTTCTGTGATTCACACTTGTAGTTTGCGGATAGTGCGGCCGACATATTGGCGCCCACACAGGCATTCTAGCAGATAAACAACACCTGTGGTATCGCATGTTATCTTGCCTCTGATCTTGTTGGATTCTCCTGTTACATTAGAATGAAAGGTGGTAATCTGTCTGGTCCCGTTTTGCTTAGTGAGTTTGCAGGTCTGGCATCTAGTGCAAAAGGAAATAACCCTCGCTGTTCTCTTTTAACCAAGTCTCTTGTTTGTTTGTTTTGTTGGTGGGGATGCAGCATTTTACAAGCTTGGTATTGAGGGAGTTAGACTTTCTGTAAATGATTTTATTTTTTTGGGGGAGGATTTCTCTCAATGAGTCATCCATCAGTAGTATGTTCCACTGCTTCTGGATGATTTCCTCTAACTCCCTATGGTTTTGGCTATTTTGTGTAATAAATGTGGATAATAAACTTTTTTTGTTTTAGGTTCCAGAAGCATTTTTCTATCTGTCTCCCTGACTTCCTCGTATGCATTTTCTATCACTTTCCCTTAAGGTCTTGGGGGTATATTTAACAAATTGTGATGGTGCACTAACGTGCATTTAACATAGAATCCATGCCCCGATGTGTCCCCCACATATTTATTAAAGATGCATCGCAGCAGATATCGTGGATATCTGCTGCTTTGCATTCTGCTTTGTTTTGGGGAGTATTCACCATTCAATAGTATGGTGACTGCTCCCTCTTGCAATCTAACAAGTTCAGAAAAATAGATTTTTTTTCGGGAACTGTCTTGATAATGTACGCCAGCTATCATTAATGAAAAGTTACAGTGCTGTCAGCTCTGCTCCAAAGAGCAGAGCTGGACAGCGCATGTGTGGAAGGATCACATGATCCCTCCCTGTCACTCACACTCTCTCTCTGCAAACTATAATTGCCGATAGAGAACAGAGATGTTTGTGCGCATGCCCAAGGGTTTCACTCGGCGCATGCGCACTGGAGTAAGAACAGGCCCCCCGTTGACCACATACTGCTTCGGGAACGAAGCAGCTGTGGTAAGTATGATTTCTACTTCACAGGAACAGCAGTTTTTTGGAACTGCTGTTCCTGTGTTGCTTTTTTAATAAATATGAGAAATAGTTCAATCCTTATCAATGCGATAAGGTTTGAAAACTATTTTATATATTTTGCGAGTGATGATAAATGGGCCCCTATGTCTGTTTGTCATATAGTGTGAGATTGGTGCTACTGCGGTGGATGCCGATAATTTGTTCTTTGGGAATGTTGTCAAGCCATCTTCTTAGATGGTTACTGGATGAAGTCCACCTGCTTGAGATGTGTTTTGGTCTGAATTCGGTGTTCCGTAATAGAGATGTCGAGGTCTAAAAATTCGAGCCTCTCTTCGCTAGTCTGGGCAGTAAACTTGAGGTTGAGGTTATTGGTGTTGATGTACTTCAACTATGGATTTTTTAAGTTAGAAACACGAGTCTTTCACTGAGGGCATTATTCATCTTCGAAAGTAATGTGAACGCAGCTGGAGTTTAAAAAAAATGCACGTAACTTGTGCGCCCTTATTCAAATACAAAAGGATCTCAAGATATGTTTCCATTTGAATCTGGGTGTAAGTACACGCTGGCTATACGGTACTTGTCACATGTTTAAAAATAATTATAATATAAAATACCAACTCATAATAAGATAATCATTAATAAAAATGTGTCTTTTAATTTTTTTATACATTAAATACATAAATCAGGTTGTTCTTAATGCGTACTATACATATAATCCATTTTTATATTTTCACATCTTGCATACAGATGTTATATACAATCTAGTGGATATGCATATGTGTAGTCATCACTATCAGTCGACATTTACACCAGCCCTGTAGTTGTTGCAAATGATACAGATTAAAAACACGTACGTACAAGATGCACAGAGCTTGACTCATCCGCGTTGGAATGCCCTTACTTTACATTGTCTACGTTCATCCGCCCTTTCTCTTCCCCTTTCTGCCCTAAGTCGTAGACAGTAGTAAGTGTAATTTGCGTTCACACATGAATTGCATGCGATTGTGTTCATTGGTGTAAAGTCCTTTTCTGAACATGCGCAGAGAAATTTCACGCAAGATATGTCACGTAAAGGAACTTACGTGCAAAGATGAATCAAGCCCTGTAAATGTAAACATGGTTAAAATAAATGCTGTTAATAATAAATAGGTAACTATGAGTGTAATCACAAACTGTCATGGAAATATGTGTGTACACTGTTGAGCTATAAATGTGCAAAAACTAGTTTCAGTATTATTATTATTGTAGATTTGTAATGCGCCACAGTGTTCTGCAGTGCCGTACAGCATGGGAGATAGGACATAAATAAAACAAAGACCTATAATGTAAACAAAATAAATTCAGCCTAAAAATAGAGGGTAGGGAGCTCAGGAGCAAGCTTACATTCTAATTGTAAGAGGGCACAGCTGAAAAGATAAGTAAATGTGACTCAGAGTGGAGAATGGGACAGTTATGATGGTGCATTAGCAGGGCGTGATCAACCAATAGGCTGATCAGGCTGCAGCCTAGGGCGCTGGGACCTGGGGGGTACAGCGTCGGTAACATTTTTTTTATTTTTTTATTATTGATTTTGCGCACCTGGAGCCGTCTCTTGTGCCGACTCCACGCTGCCGCTCCCTCCTCCCCTCTTCTCCCCTTTTATCCTCCTCTTCCCCTCCCCCTCCTCCCTCCTCACTGGTTGTCGGGCATGAATTCATCATCACGTCCCGACGGTGTCAGTGAGGAGCTGCAGTGAGAGGATCTGACTGCCGACAGAAGAGAAGCCTACAGAAGCCTGATAAGAAACTATTTGTGTTTATGCAGGGTGGACAGGGTGCAGAAGGGGGACAGAGTGTTCTGAGGGGGACAGAGTGTGCTGAAGGGGGGGCAGAGTTTAATGTGGGTGGCAAAATGTAATGAGGGGGGACAGAGTGTAACATACAAGCAAGAGCTCAAACTGTGTGCCACCATTGGGATAGATGCGGATCCGGCAAAGTAGTATCTTTGAGAGGTCATAGAGTTTTAGGTTTAGAAAGTCCCTTAACAGGCTGCAATAACATTCCTGCATCCACAAGATAGCTGGAAAACTGGCATAACTTGTATAGAACAATTATTAGGTCACTTGTCTCTATTACCCCATTTGTAGGACTGCAAGAGTACCAGCACAGCCTCTAACAGGGATTTCCTAATTCTGAATGAATGTCCCCACTTGTCAGAGTTTCTTCCGTTTCAAGTTTCATACTTGTCAGACTATTAATTGACAAATCATCTAAATCAGAAATCTATGGTATGCTATAATAATACAATATTTACAAGTTTTCAAAGATATTGATTTCGGTTTGACAGCAGTGTACGTAAATCAATGGCTTTACCATCCACCTACCCGTATCTCCTTATTGTCTTTGATATCAGTACATGAATCACTTACACAATAGGAGCTTAAAGTAATTGAATGTTGCAATATTTCAAATGGGGAAATATGGACTTACTATTGTATTTATATAAAGTAATATTTTATGACATACCATGCTACCTTTTTTAAATGACCACATTCTGTTCTGTTACAGACCATTGCACCAAATCTAAGTTACTTTTCAAATTTATGAACTATGACTAAAACATTTTCATATTCCTGTATTATACTACAGGGCAAACTACACAACTCATTGGATAGAATAATCGATCTATATATTTCAGGAAATGGTTCAACTGGTATTACTTAATAAGGGTCATTTAAAAAAGTGCAATACTGAGGACCTGTAACGTAATTACTATCTTGTGACTTCAAGCACTTATTTTTGCATAGATGTACCCACTGGGTTAAATGCTGGTTAAGAGACATTTATGCATACATCCTTTTCACTAATGTTATAAATTGACTAGTGGAAGATATGTGGGGAGAGCTTAGGTGGATGATGAACTGACTGGGGCAGTAGGTGATGAAATAACTTGGGAAGCGGGTGATGAAATGGCCAGGGGCTGGGGAGTCATGAATTGGTCGGTGGTGGGGGGGCATGATCTCTGTATTGTGTGGTGCTCATGAGGATGCTCTCTAAAGAACCTAATCATTGAGGGTTTGTAATGTTTGCACATTTTCAAAACAAGACACCAACTTTCCAGAAGGCAGCTAAACGACAGCAAAGCTGCAAGAACAAGCAATAAAGAACAGCAGGAACAGGTAAGAGAATCTGTCTAAATTTGTTTGCTGGCAAATGCTCTTGAATTTTCCGTTGAGTGGGGGGTGGGGGGTGCTAATGGTGTATTAGCCTAGGGTTGCCAGAACCCTTAATCAGACCCTGGTCTACCCCAACAATGTCCACATTATTGTGAGACTGTGCCACTTTTAGGTTCTACAAATCAGGACAGCCCACCAAAATAGGGACTATTTGTGTTAACATTATATTTGTGAATAATGATTCACAAACCCTATATTCAGAAACAACTTTTATTATTACACCTGGCTTCCAGAACAGTGTGGACATACCCTGTGACTCACTAGAGAGCAGAAGAAGAGAACCTACAACAAGAGAAGCTTGTCACACCCAAGAAATCTCAAAACAAGAGAAAATATATAGAAGCTCTCTTATCTGCACATCAGTACTTGTATGTGGAAAATACTATAACCCACCTCTTTAGGTAAGCTTTTAAATTCCTCAGTCATCCTCTTAACCTCCCTAGCTTAACCTATTACCACCCTTTACACAGTTCACACAAGACAACAACCCTTTGAACAACATTTCTGGGTTAGTGAATCATATAGTTCATTAAGTACTTTTTACCTTTGCATGACCAGTATGCAAAGGTAATTGTCAGATACCAAGTGCCAATATATCATCAGTTCTTTATTTAAAACAGATTTGATCCACTATAATTTGTAGTACAAAATAGTTTTGTTGTCATACCTTTTTCAACAAAAGGACTACATTTTCATTGTTATATTTTGAGCTGCAGTAGTTTTCTGTTGTTGTTTCTCTTCGTCTGTAAAAGATCTATTGTAGTTACAGCTGATGTGAAGAAGCACAGTGGAATTGCACACATACTGGGCCTAATTTGCAAACCTCAATACATCTGAAACAAAGTGCAAAACAGTCTTTGATGGCAGTGTGAACATCAATTTGCTCAGGTGTGTCTAAATTTCCTCCAAAGAGAGTGGGCTTGCGGAGTAAGCTTTCCTTTGTTTGAGAAGAGCAGAAATACTGCCTCGGTGTGCAGTAGGTCACTTCCTGTTTGGATGCTGTCTTGACTGTTTCCTGCCTGCAAGGGTTTATGCCCTTATAATTTAATCTGGATCCTAATAACCTGTGTCTGGCCTTTTAAAGATGGCTTTTTCCAACAGACTGGTGCCAGTTCAATTGTTTGTTGCTCCTGCTCTCTGAGAACCTCTCATATTCTGGTCCTGATTTGTTTCATGGTAACTGACTCCTGTTTCTCTCATCGTATTGCACCTTTTTCAGTGACCTTGACTTTGACTTTGTTTGACTTTGCTCCTGTTCATTCTCTGGTACTGTTGTGCATTTCCTGGATCAGGGAGCCGCAAACAGAAATCCTGGTTAAAGTTACTGTATTAACGGTAATAGTGCGCAGGTCGCGTTACTTTCAAGAGTAATGCTGTCAATTGAATCTGCCCTCTGTGTCATTTACCCTACCCTCCTTGGTCTTCATACTGGAAACTCTAACAGAAGGTTGAACATGGCATTCGGGGGAGTTGTGTTGAATAAAGCCTTGCTTGCTATGTACGGAGTAGAGGCACCCATGTACTTAGTTTTGGAGGGCAGTAAATGAACAAGATTACAATCTCCAAAGTGAATTATTTAAATTTGCGAACAACGGTGGAGAGAGTGTGAATGGCAAAATTCCCAGCACCCTCCATCTAGGATTTGTTATTAACGGTGCTGCCTGTGCTCCCAGAACTGTTTTGAAAAGTGCAATTTTAAGCAGCCAACGTGCTGCCATTTTAATTCGGCAAATGTTTGAAAACAGGTTAATGGTTTTGTTAGATCATAACATATTTAACTGGCACAGTGAAATGACAGTTATTAGCTCAGAGGTAAATTCTGTGAATTTTTCACCACCATCACCCAAATTCCCTGCCTATGGAGCCAGAATTGTCCTCCAAAGAATAGCAATCAACAATGAACATTTTAAGGAAACGTTTTATTGGTTATAGCAAAGCAAAACAATGGTATTGATATTTTTATTTAATAATTGTTTCCTTTAAATGTGGTATGGTTTATACAGCATAGAGCATTTATTCATAACATAGCTTTTAGCAATATAAAGCTTGAAATAATTCTTCAATGAATTCATTGATGTTTCAGAGTCGAAGGCAAATTTCCCTGTTTTCTGAACATAGTTATGAAGCAAAAGTAATTTTGCCATATTAGGCTAATTTTGCCCGACAGATTCAGTTCATGCTTCAGCTGTCGGAACAACTGCTGCCTTCATCCCGTTAGTGATCTTGACATTCCTTTTAGCAACCGAAATAGCACAGATCTAAGGTACACTAGAAAATAGTTGGGTTTTCTATCATAAATTAATTTTAAATCAATTGAACATCAAGAGTTTTACGATATGTTGAATACCCTTTTTGAGAAATAACAATTCAGTAGCAATTTCACATGACAGTTAAGTGAGAAATACATTGATTGACACTGAAGACAATAATGCAACTGAGGCAAAACACAACAGCAAAAAATACTTCTGTAGTATTTTTATTCAAGACAGGATTGCTTGAAATTACCTGAAAAAGCGAGGTGTTATCAAGTTGTTTATATGTGTAACACTCTTTTGGGTCCCTGAATGTAAAAACCTGGATGACTGTAAGTAGAACCTGTACAATATAATAATGTAATAAACACCCCTTTGGTGTGTTGTCTGTCTTTGCTAATATTTTCTTTTGGTTAAGCTAATAAAATATTAGCAAAGACTGACAATTATACATGCACAAAAATGTTTTTAAAGATACAATACAGTAATCCGTTTAATGTTCATGTTATCTTTCTTCCTGGAACTTATTATCCTGGACAATTAACCTTTGTAAAACAAATATTTCCCTAATTTTTACAAACTATAAACACTCGGCTTGAGAGAAAGATAAGGTTACTGATTTCACTTAACGTTTTGGTGATATTAAGAGAAAATATACAATAACACTAACTTATTATTGTCAGCTGAAATTATCCCCATTCACTCTCTTTTATGTATGCTGTCGCTCTCTTATTATATTAAGGACTTAATATAAACTATTAGGTATCACTCATTGAGTGTTATACAACAAGTAAGAAAGATATAGATGGCTACCCAAAAATGTAGACTGTTCGACCGTAAATGAATTGTACAAAATATCTTACTGTCTCTACTTCATCACACTACATATTCCCAGTAGAGCTCATAAGTATTTCTTTATAACTCACAAGAAATTATTTAAAAAAAATACATTACTAACAACTAATAAATACTTAACCAACTAGGTTTTAAGACAATATAATAATATACTCCTACATTATTAATTACACTGCATCACACACTCTATGACTATGAAAAGTCCTCCTTGTTGCTAATAGAAAACATATGAATACATGGCCAAGGACGTTAGTGCGCATCAGAAGATAATTATTTATTTATAAAACATTGGCATTTTAACGCTGGTATAAACCACTGTTCCTGAATGGGATGTAGTAGTGATAGTTGGCATAGACAGGTGCCCCAACATGTGTTATATATTGCTCTCAAAAAAGCTACCACAAAATATCCCGGAGTGTATGTATATGGTCAAAAATATTTATTTATTTTCATAAACGATATAATTTGCAAGTTTCTAAAAACATCAAACCAATGAACAATTTATATAACCATGTATAGATGTCCAAATGATTAAATCAAGAAAATCACTTGACATAAATTGATGGATTTATCACAGCTGACTCTGAGGACTCCAAAATGATACAGTATAAAACAGTTAAATAGCTATTCACTAGTTTCAAACAGTTCAGTGTCTTTCCAAATCTTTCATACACCATAGTTGTCTTTAGGGGCGGGCTGGGAGAGGCGTGGCCGGGGGGCACACAGGCGGCCGCATCACATGACATTGACATCACATTGATGATGCGGCCGCATCCCCTGTCATGTGATGCGGCCACCTATGCGCTGACGCGGCCGCATCTTATGTCATCAGATGCGGCCGTGGTGGAAAGTATTGTATTTTGCATATGGGGGGCGGCCGGCCAGCCTACCCCCCAGCCCTAATAGCAACCTGGCCGAGCGGCCCGGGGGGCCACTGCCCCCCTGGCCCCCGGGCCAGCCCGCCCCTGGTTGTCTTATAGACAAATAAAAGTGGGTGGCCAGTCTACTTTTATAGAGGAATAAACATATATTTTATAGATTACTCACTTTTTAAGCTAAGTTGTGGTAGCTATTTTGAGTGAGTTAAATAAGCATATTGGCACACCTGTCTATACCAGTTGTTACAATATTGTTTTCTAAGGGATTGGCACCCCTAAGATAGGTTGCGACACATTTTTATATTTTTAAACTTATTTTCAAATATTATATATTACTTTTTACTTCCAAGTATAAGCGCATAAGAGTTATGTTGTTTCACATTGCAGTAGTTATAGTAACTGTCAAATATGGCTGAGCTCACAGTTTGTCAGATTTTCAGGCAAGCGATGACATAAATTGAAGCTAGTATAAATGCTGTACAATTTTGTTAGCTTGCTAGAAGATTTACTCTGTTACTCTATCATTTCAATAATAAGGTGAACTTCTGTGATCCTGAGTTATACTTCCATCAGTATAGTTAGTAAGCGCTGTTCACAGATATATTTATCCTGATACACAATACAAAGCTTCTCTGTCCTCACTGAAACTGCTCATCTTCCATTAACTGTCAACTGACAACAACTGAGCTTTGTATACTTAATAACTGTCATTGCTCATGCCGTCTCCTTCCTCCTCTTCCCCCATAAGGCATGTTGGGAGATGTTAAATAACATATCTTGAGCGCTGAAAACCCAAATATAAATATATATATTCAAATGGACTGAAATGTTCCTTGTCGCAATCCCGAACAAGGGTGCCACTCCTTGCTAAAAGAAACCAGATAAATACAAAATCAGGTGCGCCAAGGAAACCAACCACAGTGAGTATTGATAAAAAATAAAGAATTAAAAATAAATAAATAAAGGATGGCGGGCTTTATCTAAAATACAAATGATCTTTTATTGTAACCAATATAAAAATAATAATAATACATTTCAAATAAACAACCAACAATAAAATATTATTAAAACTGCCTCTAAAATAGCATATAAATAGGTATAGTATTATGCATGTCTGTTAATGCAGAAATAACAATACATTTAAATAATAAACATATATTGATGGAGTCTTCAATCTAGAGACTAACACAAAGATGGATGAAACAAAGTGTGTGGCCAGTACATTTTGTAAAAAACTTCCAAAATCCTGGGTATGCATGGATAAAACTAAGGATAACAATAACAGAAAAAATCAATCAGCGGATGACAATGAAGAGTATAAATGGAACAGTCTCACCCAAAAACAGCAGCACCTGTAATTAGTGCTAATAGCACATTTGGATATAGTTCTTATATATGATAAATGAAGTGGCATGTATGCACAATGCACCCTTTATATTCATAACCTTAACGGTGCAGGATGGGGGCGTCCAGGCTGTTAGGGAAAATCCTTCCCCTGTAGAGTTCCAGCAGCCGGGGGAGATGTTAATGTGCTTCTGTTTATGCGGGTAGAGTTGGGCTGGTAAACTCGCTTGAAAAGGGAATTGTTATCCGATAGTATATGTTGTCCGGTTTATAGCTCTAGAGAGGTCTGCTAATTCAGGCATGCACTGATACTTGTCCAAACATGTGACGGATCTTGTCTGCTCTGGGCTGAGTTTTTCAAAGATAATAGGTTGTAACTCATTTAAGTCTATTGTTGGGAGATGTAGTTCTTCAGTACCCGTCACCTTGCAAAGTCACAGTGCTATTGCGGGGTTACATTTGCTTAACTGGTGATTAGTACAAATACTGTAGGCAAACAATGGGCAAAATGACACAAATCACTGTGAATCGTGTCATGGAGGCTCAAATCCTTCCCAATTTCTAGTGAAGTGGGTGGAATGCAGGAGAATTGCCTGTTCTCCCGGGAGTCCAGGAGACCTTACCGGAATTCGGGAGTCTCCTGGACATTCCGGGAGAGTCGACAAGTATGTTTTATGTGCATGTTAAGTCTTCGATGTATAAACCCTATTTTACACCCTATGTCTCATATAAATATATGCAAATAAATATGAATCAAAATAATAATATTTATTGATCCTCTAACCCATTTTATCACTATATTACAAAACACATAAGATTATGATATCACTGTTTACTCTTTAAAAAGACATGTTGGACATATTTTTTAATATGTTACATTTAAATATAATTGAAATTGCAGTTTATTTTATTCAGCATACGGCATATCTGACATTGTATTTTTTTTATGCATATTACTAAATGTTCAGTGTTATCTGAACACGTGTGTGAGAGCAGTAACTGGTGTTATGGGAATTATTTATAAAGATTTTAATAATGCATTTTGTAAAAAAACTGCATACTATTTATCGCAGTCGACAGCATCAAAAGTAAAAATAAGTGGTAAAAGTCTTAATAAGGTTTGCTAATGCTACACATATTATGGCTGGTGCCACAACACTGGTCCTGCATTAATAAGAGAACCAATGCTGTTAAAATAATAATAATCAGTGCTTTTTTGGTAATAATAAAGGTGCCGGAACTCATCTCTTTCTGCCCCCTCATTTTTGTGTAGCCCTCTTTCCTGCCCCCTCATTTTTCTGTAGCCCTCTCTTTCTGCCCCCTCATTTTTCTGTAGCCCTCTCTTTCTGCTCCCCTCGTTTTTCTGTAGCCCTCTCTTTCTGGGCCTCTCCCCCGCTTTCTGTAGTCTGTACTTACCTTCTATGCTTCTTTTCTCGCTTCTCTGCTGGATCGCAGCTCCTCTCACTGGCAGCGTCGTGACGTCACCACGCTGCAGAAGACAGAAGCAGGACGCACACTAAGATGCGGTGCTGCAGTGTAGCAGCCCTGCAGAGAAAAAATAAATAAAATGTTAAAAAGTTAATTAAACTTTGAAAACCCATGAAAAAAAGGTGCCAGAGCACCATACTGAGAGTTCTATGGCAATAAAAGCCCTGATAATAATATTACAATGAGCATTATCCTCCCAACAATTAGAGACAGTGAGGTCATTTTTCAAACAAATGATACCTATATCAGCTGTAAGAACAAGAACAAGAGGTAAGCCAATTAGCGTCTTTTTGTAAACATCATTACATACACTACTGATTAGGAAACTCATCACAACTCTATGGGGCAGATTCAATTGCCGGCAAAGTCCAATAGGAGCCTTGTGAGAGGTTCCAAGTTGCTTGTGGATAAAATCTTTGCTTACATATGCCCACATCTCATATAGATAAGCAAAAATAAGTAAAGATTTCTGTACCGTGATTGCTGGTACACATTAACCCTTAACCCCTGATTGAATCAGTTCAACACTGCTGTCTTTAGCCCTAGTTATAATTAGTAGAGGGAGCTTCTCTTTTTTCATCTTCAGTTTTTCTTCTCCTAAAAAGAGCTATCCCCATGTTGACTAACCCAGAATCTGGTGATCGTGTTGAGGGTCTCAAAATCATGCTAGCCAGACCAGCTAGCATGTATCCATGTATCTTTGTCACAGATCCCTCATTGCACTGAAACTACCCCAGTGTACGTAGCGGAGTTGCCTATTCTGAGTATACCAGCCATTGCAAGACCAAGAAAGTAAAGGTCTCAGGGCAGAAATATTTAATGGACCTCACAATCATTGTCCCACATAGTATAACCAGCAGTGTCCACGCACTATCATCACCACTGATTCCATGCATTGTACCAGCAGTGCGACAGTATTATCACCCTTTTACCATGATTTCCCCTCTCCCATATTACAATAATGTAAGCTGACCGCAACTGACACCAACTTAATAAAAATAATGTAATTGTTAGGCTGTTTTATGAAGTTTATTGACAATAAAAATAAAATCCAGTTGTAGAAAATTATATGACAGGTTGTTTACGAAAGTGGGAAAATGTTCTTCTCATAGTGCAAATATTATATGTAATTATTTTCGTTTAAAAAAAATATTTTATGCTGTGCACGTAGACTTTTCACGTGAAAATGTGGGGGGTTCAAATTTGTATTTTTTTTCTGATGGCAGAAGCTGGGTGGATTGGGGCGTTCCACAGGGCGTTAATAATACAGGCATTAATGATAAAACACTTTTACAAAAAAGTTTTTTCACCCATGAAATACATTTATTAGGATGTTCTGGATGTCTACTGAACTTAAAATACATTTTTATAGTCGCTCATGATTGCAAACACGTTTTAATTTGTATACTAGACTGTCATGACTAGGAATAAAGACTTAGACTAGCCCTGTAGCTGGAGCAAGAGATACAGCAGAAAACAAGTACCTTAGAGATGCCCAAAGCTTGAATCAGACGGACGTGGCTGCATGCGCTCGAGTTTGGCACGCCCTTACTGTACATTGACTACGGGCGAACATCCCTTCCACACCCTGTTACCTCCAAGAAATTGTAAGCTGTAGTAATTGTCCTTTGTGTTAGAAGATTTGAATGTTACTGTGTTTAGTGGTGTATGTTCCGGTTCTGGGCATGGGCACATTGAAATAACGGATTATACGCAAAAAAATCAGCAATTATGTATGGATCAGGCCCTACATATCTGAATATACAGAATATATGAGATGCAATGTCACTGGTCTGCAGACATGTAAATATATTTAACATTAATGGAACAGGGACTTATGCAGTACCTTAAAGAGACTCAAACCTAAAACATAAACATAAACAAACATAAACCTAAAAAAATCAACAAATAATGGCCTAAAAACTCTCAGGATATATGTACTAGAATTTGGAAGGTGCCGCAACAACACTTATATATTGTTGGTTACCGGATCAAATATGAACTGTATGTTTTTAAGCCATATTTTGTAGCATATTTAGCTTCACAATATCCTGGCCCCAAAAAAGTTAAGTCTCCGTTGTTTTATTTTCATCCACAGAAGCAGTTTAGAGTTCAGCAGCTTCTGCTAGCCAAGAGGTTACATATTTATATTGTTAGTATTTGCCAAATATCCATCACGTTCAACCTTTCAGAAATTCAAATGGTTCAGAGGTAAATTAAAAAACAAGTGTGAGCGTTACCAATTTAGTAAATACATACTGACTCCCCTAAAATAAGATAAATTCCCTGGATCAATCTATCTATTATATTTTCAGTTGTTTGATAGCGTATATTTACTTTTGGGTTTTGAGAGCTCAAGATATGTTATTTAATATCTAAAGGGGATATAGATGTTGAAGAAGGAGCACTTGTGTTATGTAACAAATTGCTTTGACATGTAGGAACAGCAAAATGTGGGCCATAGGCAGAGAAAGGGGGATAGCAAGGAGGAAAACCAAAAGGTTGGCTCAGAAATGGGCAGGGTAAAGAGAGGGCACTCTGATTAAATGGCAACCAGCCTAAACTAACACTCTGCAAGGGAAAAGCGGGCTGTGAGAACGATGGATACGGCATGCTGCTAGCTGCCTGGCCAGTAGACTAAGGTGCCATATGACTCAACATAGGGGCTCATGACGGCACAGAGGTGGAAGTAGAAAAAGCCGAATTCTGCTGGGCAGCGGGACTGCTTAATAGTGCTGAGGAATGAAAAGGGGGGGTGGTGGAGTAAACTATTTGTGGAAATGCATTTGGAACCACTGATGAAGGTGTAGCACAAAGGGAGAAGAAAGAAGAAACTAAAGGAGAGAGGTAAAAGGCAAAGAGGAGGGGGGTTAAAACCTGTGTTGGGAGGGGAGTTGAAGATCTGATAGGAGGGGAGAAGGGAAAAGGTGTGGGCAGGTGGATACAGGGACTTTCTGCACATGAAACTGCAAATGTATTTAAATGAACATTGCTTATTATAGGAGAAATAGAAACAGCAACAGGATTCACTTCATTTATATCTGCAGTGACTGAATTGAAGGTGTGGGCTGGGCCTGGACAGGACACACTATCCACAATGTTAGATGTGGAGTGACTAGACACACTGGCAGGTTTATTTAAAATACTAAAGTTCCTGTTTAAATCAGCACCCCCTTCAGTGCCAGGATAGGCATGACTAACCTGAGGGGGTGCTAGGCTATGTGGCGCACCCCCCCTCCAACGTTTACGTCCTCAAGCCGCTCATGGGGGAGAGAAAACACTAGCTCCTTTTCATTGGTGCAAGTGGTTACCTGCGGGCGCTCCAGGAGTGGCCGCAGTTAATATGGCTGCCTCAGTGGCCGGGACCGACAGCAGAAGGGACCTGAGTAGCCTCAAGGCAATGTGGAGGAACCTGGGGCCTTTTGCAGTGCAATATTATGTGTGAAACAAGAGAGGGAGGTGGGTTCGGATGTACCGCTGACAGGACAAGTTGTGAGAAAGGATGAAAAATGGGGGAAAAGATTGGAAAAAGGAATATAAAGGGAAAGTTATAATGAAATGGGAAAATTAATGAAAGAAGTAAATTAAAAAGGAATGAAAGAATGAAAAAGTTAAAATGAAAGAAAACCAAGCAAAATTAAAAGAAAGATCAGGAAAGGAAACTTTGGGAAACATCTATGAAATCCCACAAAAGAAAGGCGCAGTGATAAACAATATAATACTTACCAATGCAGACAGTTCAGGCTATACTCACCAGGAACTTTCCAGACAGGCAAGAGAAATCTAACGGTAACCAACTGTCCTTATAATCCTTCCCTAGATATAGCTCTTTCTTAAGCCTCACTCAAACCTTCCATGCTAAGTTAAGCTCGATATTTTTCTATGTTTAGACAACCTCAGTGTTTATGATACTTCGGGACAATTCCTGCCCTCTGTTATCCTAATAGTCTTCCATGATACTTGCTGGATTCACTGAGATCCAATGGAAACATTGACCATTCTTTTCTTGTGCTATTTTACTGATACAGTAAGAAGATTAAATGAAAATCCAATCAGCTATAGAATACTTTTCTGGTTATTTATGAAGAACAGTTTCTGTGAAATACTAAAGCAGATATTGCTCAATTATGACATTAATGCACCTGTATGTTTGCTTGCGATGAGGCAATTTTAAATGCTTATATAGGTATGCTGGAGAGTTAGCTCTGAAGATTGTGCCTGCCCTAGCAAGGAGGGAACACCACTCAATAAAACTGTCTTCAGGGTTTTATCTACCAACCTTTTTACTCTCTTTACCCTTTACTCTTTTTTATTTATCCACCTTTCTACAGGAATACTGTTGCAAACACATATATTCAGTGTCCTGGCTAGAAGTCCTTCCTGAGACAATGATCCATCCAGAGCTGATTTAGGTCCAACTATGACCCTAGAGATGCAGATTAAGGCTCCGGTTCTCTGATCTCCAACTCATGTACCAACAGGTCTATGATGATTTTGCAGCCTGCCAGCAGTACCCACATATTTATTTACCATTGGGATGAGTAACCAAATGATTATGTACCAACCAATGGATGTGAAAATATTATTATGTAACAACAACCAATGGTGCCTATATGAATATAAAAGAGCCAGCAGAGGTGCCTGCATGAATATAAACCAACAGCATGTGTTTCAGAATTATATATCAACCAGCAGTGGTGCACACATGATTATGTCATTAATTAAACAAAAAATATAAAGTGTGTCACTATTATAGTACATTTACAGTATATAAAACACATTGATGTGGGTAAGAAAAATTCTACATTCTATAAAAGAAAATGATACTGAATGTGACCGCAGCTCAGTTTTGGAGCATGGTTTATTTACAAGTTACATTTTATTATTTTCCGTAACATGTACGTGTACAGTTCAGTGGTCGAAGTGGGAGTGTATATGGTGGTGGTACGCCATACCGCCACACTTCTCCTACTGACTTTATTGTAAACCTATTAAATTCCATTCACATACATTCCCATTACATTTTTCATACCACCACTTCTAAATTTCCATTTCGGCCCCTGGAAGGAAGTGCATAGAATTATTTGTAAAACATTCTTGGAACTTTATTGAAGGTAAAGGGTTATTTTTCGGAAAGTAAGTAAATCTGATATTATGCAGAATATGAGAAATGCACACTACAAGGCCATCGTCATCAAAATAAAATAGCTTTCAAACATCTTGAAAAAGAAAATGCATGTAGAAAATAATGCTTGGAGCATTACTAAAGATTTCACTGGAAAATATACAATAGCAGCATTTTCTTTGTTGCAATCCAACAACATGACTGACATTTTTCTGACCCTAGGTTAGGAGAAGAAAATCATTGTGATCATACAATTTCTATTTGGAGTAAGGTGATTTGCCTTATGGTAATATTGCTGAGAAACATCCTTCTTGTTTTGCAGTATGTCTGTGATCCTTTAGTTAACTGGAGCTTGATTTTCTATTATTAATGTGAACACCAAACAGAGAATGACAATGCCTTGTGAGCTAATTTGTATTTCAGAGCACATATAAAATTTATATGAAAATATATAAGACGTTAAGGAGCTAAGTCACATTCTTATACTTTAGTGCATAATTTCTTACAAAGGGTAGTTTACAAATTTGCAAAAATGCAGACACATTGCACAAATGCCATCTCATCTCCTTTTGTGATGTTAAGTGGCTATTTCTAGGCAATTGCACTTATTTGGGAAAGTGAAGAGCTTAGCGCATGAAGACTGCAGCCAGGGCATTTGCACGAGGAGGGGATAAGGGGTCTCTTTATCCGTATCATCATCATCATTTATTTATATAGCGCCACTAATTTCGCAGCTCTGTACAGAGAATATTTGACATTCATATGATTATAATAGCCTCTGATAAAATTACAAATGTATTTAATTTAAAAATGTGCCACTTGAATCACTGGTACGCATGGCTTTTTGTTTTCTTAAGATATTAAAAAACATTTTTGAGCAATTTTGACTATATTTAACTATATCATGGTTTTATATTTTGATTCCTTTGATTCCTTTTTCATGATGATGGATAAAAGTTTAATGTTTCACCATTCTGTCTGCTTGATATTTACACATTTTCAGAGGCAGCAGACATTTGGCACCAGCCAATACTTTCAATGTAACACTTTTTGCAAGATCAAAGCACACTTTATACAACACAGGACATAAGTACCAATGCAATAAAAACCATTAAAATGTACAAATGTGAAGCATGAAATGAATAGAGTTTTGATGTCCAATTATTCTTATGACTTTATATGACACACACAGGACTCCAAGTACCATTTTATTAGGCAAATGTTAAAATGGTAATTACTTTGCCCGGAATGCTGGTAGGCAGCGGGTGACATTACTTTTGATAGCATGTTCATTCCCATTTCAGATAGCAATTAAGCATATGGCAAAACAACACATGTAAGGAGATCCTTTCCATATTTGAAACATTGATGTTTGCTTAGGTTTCTGTCTGGCAGACAAACAGAAATATTTGCATAACATTTTTGCAATACTAGTCATCATATTGGTAGGTCATAATTTACTTACTATATATTTCAAATTTCTCTTTCATCCATCTGGGGGACACTGTTTAACCATGGGGTTGAGTAGGGTAGGGAGGAGTTTGGCACATAAATAGTTAATTTCTTTAACTGCCGACAGGCCCCCCCCCCTGCCAACCCCCAACAGAACTCAGTTTTATGTAGGTGCCCAAGGAGTTGGACTGAAGCTAAAGATCTGCACAGTGATAATATCACTGTGCTTAGGATTTCTGTTTATTTTTTTAAAAAAATATTTCTTTTAGCTACACAAGCGGGGTGCTCTGTGATTCAGAGCTCACTCGTCTCCAGAGAAGTAACTGTGCAGCAGGGAAGCTGCGCGCAGCTCTCGCTGACAGTCTAACACTAAAATTGTGAAGCTTCTCAAAGTGTGACAAGCGATCTGTTCAGACCACTGTCACACTATTACAGGGTCCGGCGCTGCCTGTGGCAAAGAGCGCCGGGACGCCTGCAGTCCCCGGGAGCCATTTCGGAGAGTGGAGCATACCAAGTCCCTTCCTCAGTGAAGAGGAGGGGGGACTTGGAGAGATGGCCGCGCTGTGTCCAGCGCAATAAGCAGGGGACAGTCAGATATACCAGGTGATTCCACGTAATTGGAAAAGTGGAGTTTTCTGATATAATGGATATAAACAGCAGAGACCAGCGGAAGGGGAGTTAAAAAAAACCTTCCCCACCCCCCGCTGAAGGAGCAGGTGGATGATTCCTCTGACGCTAAAAGTACAAGGAGGAAAGGAGGCAGCAGCCATTTTGTGTGAAAGTGGCAGTTGCTGACAGGCTTCTCTCTGCTAAGTATCATTTATTTCTCTCTATATTCTAGGTAGAAAAGTATAGATATTGTGGGCACATATACTGAGTAGAGACTAACTGTATAATAGTTTAGAGCTCTACTATTGGGGCAGAAATATTATTTTTTGGCTTGTTCAGAGATTAATTAATGTTTCTGTGAAAATATCTTGTGTGCTTGTGCCTATTCTGTTGTACGTGTCTTTATTTTTGCTTATGATGGCTGATAAAAGTAAAGCAACACGTGCCAAATATTTTGCCTGCTCCAAATGTAATATTAAATGAGCTGGTGAACATCTGGACCCGGGGGTGCTTTGTGCTGATTGCGCTGCGGCGCCTGTAGTGGTGCAGTCTAGGGACAGCTCCATTCAGGGGACAGATCCTCCCGAGTGGGTGGCAGCTTTGACACAGGGGGTTGATACCCTCTTTAAGCTTTTATCTAAGCCAGCTGAAATTCCAGTGGTGGCTGCAGGGTTACCCTCTACCTCTGGAATGCTAGCTCCTATGAGTTCAGGGGGAGAATGATTAGTCCTTTGCCCTCAACAGTAGGACAATCTTCTTCCCTGACATACCAGGTGTCTCCCCAAACAGAGAAGGCTGGATGGTCTGCAGTGGCTAAGGGTTTGAATCGGCTAAATCATTTGCTGGAAAATCTAAGACATTTGCAAAGAAATAAAAGACATAGATCAGCAAATCCGCTGTTGTCTCTGTCTGACTCTGAGGGATCCGCTGAGGAGGAAGGGGAATTGCTAGAAGATTCTAATCCTTCATTAGTAGAGTCAGAGGAAGGCTCTAGGTACCAAGGTATAGATGATCTGGTAAGAGCAGTGCGTCAGACCTTGGGTTTTGTAGAAGTGGAAGAGACTAGGTCTGTGTGTTCTACAACTTGGGTTGCAAGGGCTATGGAAGCATGGGCAGGACAGTTAGCATCCGCCTTACAGGATTCAGAGTTGCTTCCTTTGGTTATGCATCTGAAGGAAGCGGCAGGTTATGTGTATTAAGCGGCCCAGAATTTGGCATCCATATCGTCTTCTATTTCGGCTACAGCTGTAGCAGCAAGAAGGACACTATGGTTGAGGTCTTATGATGTGGATGGGAAGACTAAGAGATCATTAGAATCCATTCCATATGCTAGTGGAGTACTATTTGGTCCAGAATTGGACTCCTGGATTTCACAGGCATCGGGGGGAAAGAGTACATCCTTACCAGTTAATACTCCTAGACCTAGGGCTCCAAGGTTTGGTACTTTTAGACAACCTTTTCGTGGGGGCGTTTCTGGCTGAAGTCAGACAGGCAGGTCAAGAGCTTCTGGGCGTAGGAGACAATCTCTTAGAGGAAGGTCATCCTTTTCCTCCACGACAGGACGTTCTGCCTCCTTCAAGCTTCCGGATAAACCGGCAGCATAACTACCACTCTTCTCTCCTACCGGAGGGAGAATTGGGAGGACGTCTACTTCTGTTCAGACAACAGTGGGCAGAGTCCTCAAGAGACAGATGGATTCAGGGAGTCATAGAAAGAGGTTACATGATAGAAGTTGTAGGGCCAGCTCCTCACAGATTTTTTATAACCAGTTTGCCACGCTGTCATCGCAAAAGACAGGCAATGCTCAGCTGTGTCGATTTGCTTCTTTCACAGGGAGTTATTGTAGAGGTTCCAGTGCACCAGAGAAGGAAAGGGTTTTACTCAAACCTCTTCTTGGTACAGAAACCGGATGGTTCGTTCAGACCAGTGCTGAACCTCAAACAACTAAATCTTCACTTGAAGGTAGTCTCCTTTCGGATGGAATCCCTGAGATCAGTCATAAACGATCTGGAAGCAGGTCAGTTCATGGCATCGATAGACATCAAGGATGCCTATCTCCATGTTCCAATCTGGGAGGGGCATTAGTTTGCTTCTCAGATTCAGGGTGGGCTCAGCTCACTATCAGTTCAGGGCTCTTCCATTCGGTCTTGCAACAGCCCCAAAGGTGTTTACGAAGATTATGGTGAAAATGGTGGCACTTCTTCATTCAAAGGGAGTACAGATAGTACCCTATTTGGACGATTTGTTAATAAAGGCTGTGTCAGCACAGTTGTTGGAACAACATCTTCAACTTACTGTGCAGGTGCTGGAAAAGCATAGTTGGATCTTGAACCGTACAAAATCACAAATGATACCTTGCCAGAGGATGTCATTTCTGGGTTTAATAATGGATACTGCAAACCAGAGAGTTTTTCTTCCAGAGGACAAAGTAAGGTCTCTGCAAGAACTGACAAACAAGGTTCTGTCTCACAGCAGGCCGTCGGTGCTTCTGTGTATGAGATTGTTAGGAAAGATGGTTGCATCTTTTGAGATGCTTCCTTACGGAAGGATTCACTCAAGATGTTTTTAACGGGACATGCTAATGAAGTGGTCAGGGTCCCATTGGAGGTTGCATCGTCAGTGGATTATGTTGTCACCAGAGGCGAGACAGTCCCTCAGATGGTGGCTGGTGAGAGACAATCTGATGGAGGGGACTTCCGGATCGAGATCTGATGGCGTCACGCGCCAACAGGAAAGTTCCAGAGTTTTGCGCAAGAACAAGAGATCCACTTGCAGTAGCAGTGGATGTGTTGACACTGCCATGGGACTTCTGGTTAGGTTACCTATTTCCCCCCATATTAATGATTCCCAGGGTCCTTCGGAGAGTCAAGCAGGGGGGACAACCAGTCATTCTGGTGGCTCCAGCTTGGCCACGAAGAGTCTGGTATCCAGAAATCCTTCTTATGGCAATAGGTCCGGGGTTCTGGTTACCGCTTCAGAAAGATCTGCTGATTCAGGGTCCATTCTTGTATCAAAATCTAACCCGGCTGAATTTAATGGCATGGCTCTTGAAGCCAGTCTGTGGAAATCTAGAGGGTTCTCTCTAAGGGTAGTGGATACTCTCCTCAGAGCTAGGAAACCAGTCTCGGCTCAGATTTATCACCGAATATGGCATACGTATATAAAGTGGTGTAAGAAGAAGGATTACAGTTCAAACTTCCATCTTACCAGATTTCTTGCTTTTCTACAAGATGGTTTGGATGGAGGTCTTCGTTTGGGAACTTTAAAAGTTCAGGTATCAGCTCTGTCAGTGTATTTCCACAGATATTTGGCTGAGATTCCGGATGTTAAGACTTTTTTACAGGGGGTGCTTCACATTCAGCCCCCTATGTTCATCCAACGGCTCCTTGGGATCTTAATTTGGTCCTTAATATGCTGCAGGAGCCCCCGTTCGAACCGTTTTTCTTCTAGCTATTGCCTCAGCTAGCAGGGTCTCGGAGCTGGGGGCTTTATCCTGTCGTGAACCTTATCTGGTCTTTCATGATGATAGAGCAGTTTTGAGAACAGTTCCATCTTTTCTGCCTAAGGTGGTGTCTGGTTTCCATGTAAATCAGGACATAGTAGTTTCGGTATTCAAAGAGGATTCTCAGGCATCCGGAACAGGAAACATGAGAGTTTTGGATGTGGTTAGGGCTTTACGAATTTACGTTAAAAGAACGGCAAAGATTCGTAAGAATGATACATTATTTGTTTTATTTGATTGTTCCAGACATGGATGGCCAGCGTCTAAGCAATCTATTGCTAGATGGATTACCCTGACCATTAAGCAAGCTTATGTCAGTACTAGCTGTCCTGTGCCGGAGTATATTGTTGCCCATTCTACCCGTTCGGTTGGGGCATCTTGGGCTCCGCGGAATGGGGCCTCAGCGTGTCAGTTATGCAGAGCAGCCACCTGGTCCTCGGTCCATACTTTCACAAAATTTTACCAATTTAATCTTTTTGCGTCTACAGACGCCTCATTTGGCCGTAGTGCTCTATGTGCTGGGCTATCAGAGCGGTCCCACCCTTCAGAGGGACTGCTTTAGTAAGTCCCCATGGTTAAGCAGTGTCCCCCAGATGGATGAAAGAGAAAAGAGGATTTATACTTCGATAAATCGGGTTCTCTGATTCCATCTGGGGGACACTGCTCTCCCTCCCTTCTGCTTTCTTCTGTGTGTCATGGTTGATTGGCCTATCTTCTTGGGGCTTTTGTAATCAAACTGAGTTCCGTTGGGGGTTGGCAGGGGGAGGGGCCTGTCGGCTGTTAAAGAAATTAACTATTTAGGTGCCAAACTCCTCCCTACCCTACTCAACCCCATGGTTAAGCAGTGTCCCCCAGATGGAATCAGAGAAACCGATTTATCGAAGTATAAATCCTCTTTTTCTATAGCTGCAAATTTTTTTTATCTGATTTGAAGGGTATTATTTGTTTCACTAATGATCAAAAAAGTAATTACTCACAGGCATTTAAGAATAAATATAAAATAATGGCGATCAGTCCCAATCACCTTTTTTTTGTGGTCACTAAATCAGGGATGATTCAATACTGTCATGACCACACTAGAAATTTGATGGTGGCTGCCTACCAGTAGTTGTTGCAACTGAGAAGAAGGAGTGGACTCTAACACGTCCCCAGTATTCACCAGGAACCCACATAAGGAGGTTTGTAGTTTGGTCTTTACTGCGTGGCACGGGCAGGACACAGCTCTAGATTTTAGTCGAGGTAGCAGGTGAAGAACAGAGTGGTCAATTAAACAGAGGTCAAGACCAGATAATCAATGGAGGCAAATCAGATGCCAGAGAAGTAATCAGGAACAGCAGAGGTCTAAGACGGGTAATCATTGGAGCCAAGTCAGATTATTATTATTATTATTATTAATATTTATTTATAAGGCGCTACAAGGCATCCGCAGCGCCGTACAGAGACAAACAAAATCACAATACAATGGGAGACAGCACAGTACAGTAAACACAGCAACTCAGTACGCTCAATGCACAGCTAGAGAGGGCGGGGAAGGGGGAGGGAGGATCCGAAAATGACGGGGCCCAAGAAGGGGGGCGTGGAAGACAGGGAGACCCCCAGGGGGGAGGAGGGAGCGAAAGTGGATGTGGGGTGGAGGACCTTTGAGGAGGAGGGCTAAGTAGCTGGAGAGCAGAGTTAGAAGTGGTGGAAACAGGAGGAGAGATGGCCCTGCTCAGAGGAGCGTACAATCTAAGGGGAGGGGTGGACAGACAGAGAGACGCAGGGGAGAGAGGGAGAGTAGGGGGACAGAGGCAGAAGATAAGGTAGGAAATTAAGTGGGAGACAGAAAGGCTTTAAGAAAAAGGTGGGTTTTTAGGGCCCGTTTGAAGCTGGATAGATTAGGGGAAGTTCTGATGGAGGGAGGGAGCTTGTTCCAGTGGAGGGGGGCAGCGCGGGTGAAGTCTTGGATACGCGCGTGGGAGGAGGTTATAAGGGGGGAAGAGAGGCGACGGTCAGAGGCAGAACGGAGAGGGCGGGATGGAGCATGAATAGAGAGGAGGGTGGAGATGTAGGGTGCAGTGGAGTTGGCGAGGGCCTTGTAGGTGAGTGTGAGGAGCTTAAAGAGGATTCTGAAGGGGAATGGGAGCCAGTGAAGGGCTAGGTAGAGGGGGGAGACAAAAGAGGAGCGGCGAGAGAGGAAAATAAGCCTAGCTGCAGCGTTAAGGACGGATCGAAGGGGATCGAGATGAGAGTGGGGGAGGCCAGTGAGGAGGAGGTTGCAGTAGTCCAGGCGGGAGATGATCAGAGAGTGGATAAGGCATTTGGTGGCATCTTGGGAGAGGAAGGGCCGGATGCGAGCGATGTTGCGCAGCTGGAAGCGGCAGGATTTAGCAAGAGAGAGGATGTGGGGGCCAAAGGAGAGAGAGGAGTCGAGGATGACACCAAGGCAGCGAAGTTGGGGGACAGGGGAGATAGAGGTGTTGTCGACAGTGATGGAGAGGTCAGAAGGGGATGGGGTATGAGAGGGAGGAAAAACTATGAGCTCAGTTTTGGCAAGGTTAAGTTTGAGGAATCGAGAGGACATCCAGGAGGAGATGGCAGAGAGGCAGGCGGACACCCTAGAGAGGAGGGAGGGAGAGAGATCAGGAGAGGAGAGGTATAGTTGAGTGTCGTCAGCGTAAAGGTGGTAGCTGAAGCCGAAGGAGCTGATGAGTTCACCCAGGGAGGAGGTGTATAGAGAGAAGAGTAAGGGTCCCAGAACAGAGCCCTGAGGGACCCCGACTGGAAGGGTGGATGGGGGGGAGAGAGACCCAGAGGTGGTGACAGAGAAGGAACGGTGAGTAAGGTAAGAGGTGAACCAGGACAGGACTGGGCCGGAGAGGCCGAAAGACTGGAGGGTGTGAAGGAGGAGGGGGTGGTCAACGGTGTCAAAGGCTGCAGAGAGGTCAAGGAGGATGAGAAGGGAGTAGTGGCCCCTGGCTTTTGCAGAGAGGAGGTCATTGGTGACTTTAGCCAGGGCAGTTTCAGTGGAGTGGAGGGGGCGGAAACCAGACTGGAGAGGATCAAGGAGGGAGTATTCAGAAAGGTAGGAGGTGAGACGGCTGCAGACGAGCCTCTCAAGAATTTTGGAGGCAAATGGGAGAAGAGATATGGGGCGATAGTTCGAGAGAGAAGTGGAGTCGAGATTAGGTTTCTTAAGAATGGGGGATACGAGAGCATGTTTGAAGGAGGAGGGGAAGATGCCAGTGGAGAGGGAGAGATTAAAGAGGTGAGCGAGGTGGGAGCAGGTGGTGGGGGAAAGGGAGCGAAGAAGGTGGGAGGGGATGATAAAATGAGAGAGTGGACTTCCTCGCCGGTGGTGGGACGGAAGGAGTGGAGGGGAAGGTGGTTGGGGGGGGAGGACAGAAGAGTGGGAGGGGTGGAAGAGAGAGTGGAGGAGGAGATTTCAAGTCGGATGGCCTCGATTTTAGAGGAGAAGAAGGAGGCGAAATCAGAGGCAGTCAGGGAGGAGGGGGTGGGGGGAGGGGAGGGGGCCAGGAGAGTGCTAAAGGTGGCAAAGAGGCGGCGGGGGTTAGAGGACTGGGAAGAGATGAGGGATTTAAAGAAAGATTGTTTAGCGAGTGAGAGGGCAGAGCTGTAGGATGAAAGGATGAATTTAAAGTGGAGGAAGTCAGCCAGGGAGCGGGATTTTCTCCAGTGACGTTCGGCAGAACGGGAGCATTTTTGGAGGAAGCGGGTAAATTTGGAGTGCCAAGGTTGGGGTTTGGAGCAGCGGGGGTGGACGGAGTGGGCAGGGGCAACCGCGTCCAGAGCGGAGGTGAGGGTGTGATTGTAGAGGGAGACCGCCTGGTTGGGGCAGGCCTGGGAGGAAAGGGGAGAAAGGAGGGTATCGAGAGAGGAGGACAGAGAGGCAGGGTCAAGAGCATCGAGGTTGCGTATGGACAGAGTAGGTTTGGGCAGGGGGAGGGGAGCAGGAGAAGAGGAGAGAGAGAAGGAGAGGAGATGGTGGTCGGATAGAGGAAAGGGAGAGATGGAGAAGTCGGAGAGATTACATAGGTAGGAGAAGACAAGATCAAGGGAGTGACCAAGGCAGTGGGTAGAGGAGGAGGTCCATTGGGTGAGACCAAGGGAGGAAGAGAGGGTGAGCAGTTTGCTGGAAGCAGGGTAGGTGGGGTTGTCGATGGGGATATTAAAGTCACCGAGAATGATCGAGGGGAGATCGGAGGAGAGGTAGTGAGGAAGCCAGCTAGCAAAGTTGTCAAGGAAGAGGGAGGTGGGGCCAGGGGGGCGGTAGATGACAGTGACGCGGAGATGGATGGGGTAGAAGAGGCGGATGGAGTGAGCTTCAAAAGAGGAGAAGGAGAGGGAGGGTTCAGGGGGAATGACACGAAAAGTACAGGTGGAGGAGAGGAGGAGGCCAACTCCACCGCCAGGGCGGGCACCAGGCCTGGCGGAGTGGGTGAAGGAGAGGCCACCATAGGAGAGGGCAGCGGGGGAAGTAGTATCAGAATCGGAGAGCCAGGTTTCAGTAACGGCAAGAAGGTTAAAGGAGTTGGATAGAAAGAGGTCGTGGATAGCAGTCAGCTTGTTGCGGACGGATCTGGCATTCCAGAGGGCACAGAAGAAAGGGGGAGAGGAGAGGGGGGAAATGGGGATGAGGTTAGCAAGATGAGCAGCGCGCGGGGGATGGCGGGGAGGAACGGGAGAGGTAGGGCGGGGGGAGAGTATGGGTATGGAGTGAGAGCGGGGAGGCATAGTAGGGAGAGAGAGTAACAGAACAGTGAGATAGTGGGGACAGTGAAAAACAGGTAAGAACAAAGGCAGGAAGACAATGAAAAGGTGGAAGATAATAACGAATTAGGGCGTGGAGGGCATGGAACAACAGTACAGTGAGATAATAAGGACAATGAAGACAGGTAAGAATGATAGCAGAACAGTAAGATAATAAGGACAGCGGATAACAGGTAAGAATAAGCAGGGAGACAATAGCAAGATGGAGGACAATAACCAATTAGGGCGTAGAAGGCAAAGAATAATAGAAGGAGAGGTAATAAGGACAATGGAAATAGGCAAGAATAATAACAGGTAAAACTAGTTGCTGGTAAATATAAAATCAGGAAAAACAAGATAAAGGCATATAAATAGTAGAATAATAACAGGTAAAAAGTAGAAACTTGTAAATGTACAATCAGGAAAAACAAAATAATGGCATATAAAATAATGTTTTATATGCAGTTGATGCAGTTAAGCTAGGGATTCAGCAGGAGAAGGGTTAACTGACAAGCCGGGTCGGTACACAGTTGATCAGTTGCTGCAGATAAGCCAGGGATTCAGCAGGAGAAGGGTTAATTGACAAGCCGGGTCGGTACACAGTAGATCAGTTGGTGCAGATAAGCCAGGGATTCAGCAGGAGAAGGGTTAATTGACAAGCCGGGTCGGTACACAGTAGATCAGTTGATGCAGATAAGCCAGGGATTCAGCAGGAGAAGGGTTAATTGACAAGCCGGGTCGGTACACAGTAGATCAGTTGGTGCAGATAAGCCAGGGATTCAGCAGAAGAAGGGTTAACTGACAAGCCGGGTCGGTACACAGTAGATCAGTTGATGCAGATAAGCCAGGGATTCAGCAGGAGAAGGGTTAATTGACAAGCCGGGTCGGTACACAGTAGATCAGTTGGTGCAGATAAGCCAGGGATTCAGCAGGAGAAGGGTTAATTGACAAGCCGGGTCGGTACACAGTAGATCAGTTGATACAGATAAGCCAGGGACTCAGCAGGAGAAGGGTTAATTGACAAGCCGGGTCGGTACACAGCAGATCAGTTGATGTAGATAAGCCAGGGATTCAGCAGGAGAAGGGTTAACTGACAAGCCGGGTCGGTACACAATAGATCAGTTGGTGCAGATAAGCCAGTGATTCAGCAGGAGAAGGGTTAATTGACAAGCCGGGTCGGTACACAGTAGATCAGTTGATACAGGTAAGCCAGGGACTCAGCAGGAGAAGGGTTAATTGACAAGCCGGGTCGGTACACAGTAGGTCAGTTGATGTAGATAAGCCAGGGATTCAGCAGGAGAAGGGCCAACTGAAAAGCCGGGTCGGCACACAGCAGATCAGCCGATGCAGACAAACCAGGGACTCAGCAGGAGAAGGGCCAACTGACAAGCCGGGTCGGTATACAGTAGATCAGTTGGTGCAGACAAGCCAGGGACTCAGCAGGAGAAGGGCCAACCGACAAGCCAGGTCGGTACACAGCAGACCAGCCGATACAGACAAGCCAGGGACCCAGCAGGAGAAGGGCCAACCGACAAGCCGGGTCGGCACACAGCAGATCAGCCGATGCAGACAAGCCAGGGACCCAGCAGGAGAAGGGACAACCGACAAGCCGGGTCGGCACACAATAGACCAGCCGGTGCAGACAAGCCAAGGACTCAGCAGGAGAAGGGCCAACCGACAAGCCGGGTCGGCACACAGCAGATCAGTTGATACAGATAAGCCAGGGACTCAGCAGGAGAAGGGTTAATTGATAAGCCGGGTCGGTACACAGTAGATCAGTTGATGTAGATAAGCCAGGGATTCAGCAGGAGAAGGGTTAACTGAAAAGCCGGGTCGGTACACAGTAGACCAGTTGATGCAGATAAGCCAGGTATTCGGCAGGAGAAGGGTTAATTGACAAGCCGGGTCGGTGCACAGTAGATCAGTTGATGCAGATAAACCAGGGATTCAGCAGGAGAAGGGCCAACTGACAAGCCGGGTCGGTACACAGTAGGTCAGCCGATGCAGATAAGCCAGGGATAGATGGCACGGCCCCGTCCCTGGAGTGACGACGACACTCCCCCGCACCCCCACAACAATCTCCCACTGTCCCCACAAGTCTCCAGACGCTCCACAACCGTGGACAGACAATCCCGTGGGAGGAAAGACACAGAGCTGATCCAACGTGCAGCCCTCCCCAACCGCCGCCCGCATGCAACTAACCACAGATGCCAAGGATCAGTCAGGAGCAGCAGATGTCTAAGCTGGGTAATCAATGGAACCAAATCAGATGCCAAATAGGTAGTCAGGAACAGAAGCCGGGTAATAAAAAGTAAATAGAAGGAACAGGAGAACAATGGAGCTGGAATACAAGTGACCCAATACTCTGGCAGCCAGTGACTGTAAAGTTTTGCTTTATACAGGCAGTTCAATTAGATTTGGCGGTGACGTCATCTGCCGGCCCAACAGAGGAGGAAGGCGTCCTTCCTGCGAGGAGGCAAAGGAGCAGGTATGGTGCCTAACAGCTGCAATTCATTATACAGTTTCAAACCATAGAATTTTGCAAAAGCTCATATTTTGTTAATTATTATACATGTAGTTGCATAGCACAAAAAAGGTGGGTCAGTGGGGGTGTGTGGCTGCATCTTTGCCACAAACACTAAGAAGATCACAACCAGCCTTCCACTCAGCCCCAGCATTTCCCAGACAGCTAACCCGGCGACCCGACAGAGCTTGGGCCCACTCATGAGATATTGGCATCCCCTCGGCACCTATGGCTGTCATCAGAGTAGAGCACCAGCTTTCCTCCCTACTGCCCACCTGCTTCCTTTGAGTTGTTTCCTCAGTGGCACTGCATCGCTGCTGTTGGCTGTGAAGTAGAGATGAGCGCACTCGGATTTCTGAAATCCGAGCCCACCCGAACGTTGCGGATCCGAGCCGGATCCGAGACAGATCCGGGTATTCCCGCCAATTGCAAAACTGAAAGCAAGGCTCTGAGTCATAATCCCGCTGTCGGATCTCGCGATACTCAGATCCTATAAATTCCCCGCTAGTCGCCGCCATCTTCACTCGGGCATTGATCAGGGTAGAGGGAGGGTGTGTTAGGTGGTCCTCTGTCCTGCTATATCTCATGCTGTTTAGTTCTGTTCTGTGCTGTGCTGTGCTCTGTGTCCTGTTCAGTCCAGTGGTGATGTGTCCTGTGCTCTGTCCTTCTGAGTTCAGTGGTGCTGCTGGGTCCTGTGCTGTGTCCTGTTCAGTCCAGTGGTGCTGTGTCCTGTACTCTGTCCTTCTGAGTTCAGTGGTGCTGCTGGGTCCTGTGCTGTGTCCTGTTCAGTCCAGTGGTGCTGTGTCCTGTGCTCTGTCCTTCTGAGTTCAGTGGTGCTGCTGGATCCTGTGCTGTGTCCTGTTCAGTCCAGTGGTGCTGTGTCCTCTGCTCTGTCCTTCTAAGGGCATTGTTATTTCCCCATTATTCCCAAATTATAAAAAATTTCAAAAATAGTTATAAAAAAAATTACAAAAAGAGTAATTATAAAATAAAAATAAAAATATCCCAAAACAATCCTGCAGTATAAGTCCATTGGTACTGCTATATTACAAAGTTCACTCATTCTGCAGTATAAGTCCATTGGTACTGCAATATTACAAAGTTCACACATTCTACAGTATAAGTCCATTGGTACTGCAATATTACAAAGTTCACTGATTTTGCAGTATAAGTCCATTGTTACTGCCATATTACAAATTTCACTGATTCTGCAGTATAAGTCCAGTGGTACTGCTGTATAACTCCAGTCCAGTGGTACTCTCCTGTGCCGCTTATAATTTTTAAAGGCTTTGCCGAGTGTGTGTGGCTTAGGGGTACACTCTCTTGTGCTACATATAATGCAGAACAAAAATTTGGAGGATAAAGTAGGGAAAGATCAAGACCCACTTCCTCCTAATGCTGAAGCTGCTGCCACTAGTCATGACATAGACGATGAAATGCCATCAACGTCGTCTGGCAAGCCCGATGCCCAATCTCCTAGTACAGGGCATGTAAAATCCAAAAAGCCCAAGTTCAGTAAAAGTAGCAAAAAGAGAAACTTAAAATCATCTGAGGAGAAACGTAAAGTTGCCAATATGCCATTTACGACACGGAGTGGCAAGGAACGGATTAGTACCTGGCCCGTGTTCATGACTAGTGGTTCAGCTTCACCCAAGGATCTAAGCCCTCCTCCTCCTCCCCCCCATCAAAAAATTTAAGAGAGTTATGCTGTCAGCAACAAAACAGCAAACAACTCTGCCTTCTAAAGAGAAATTATCACAAATCCCCAAGGCGAGTCCAAGGATGTTGGTGGTTGTCAAGCCTGACCTTCCCATCACTGTACGGGAAGAGGTGGCTCGGGAGGAGGCTATTGATGTAGCTGGCGATGTGGAGGAACTTGATGATGAGGATGCTGATGTGGTTATTGTAAATGAGGCAACAGGGGGGGAAACAGCTGATGTCCATGGGATTAAAAAGCCCATTGTCATGCCTGGTCAAAAGACCAAAAAATGCACCTCTTCGGTCTGAAGTTATTTTTATCCAAATCCGGACAACCAATGTATGGCCATATGTAGCTTATATGGAGAAAAGGTTTTTCTACCGCACCAACTCTAAAACCATATCCCAGTATCAAATAACTATATCTCTTACGGTAATTTAATTCCTTTCTCTGATCAAAGACATATTAATATTGTCCTATGACTAGGGTGCAACCTAAAACTAAAATAACTTAGTAAATAGAGAGAAAGAACAGTAGTTGGTTGAGGCTAGGTGCACTATGGATCTATGTATTCATAATAGTATTAAACCATACCCTTAAAACTTAACTTTTATTGGGTACGATTAAAAGCGAAATATAGGTTGATATCACTCTATTAGTTTAAAATAAAAGTTTAAAACCGGGAGCACTGAGTGTTCTATACCTATATGTTCTAATCCCAAAGAACATATGGTAAGGAGACAATATAGATATAGATAATATGCAGATATGGTGTATTGTAGCAGTTAGTTATCCATCTTGATTGTCATGGAAGCTTAGATTTGTTATCATACCATTAAGCAGTTATAATCTAAATATCAATTGATTTCAAGATGGAGACTATATAACGATCTGAGTAGGATTTGACTACATTATATTACAGTTCCTGTACCTCTTGGTTATATGGTACCTTGATTATATTTGTATCAGGGGCAGATTACGGACCCCTGTACTTGAGTACCATATCTGCATATTATCTATACCTATAGTGTCTCCTTACCATATGTTCTTTGGGATTAGAACATATAGGTATAGAACACTCAGTGCTCCCGGTTTTAAACTTTTATTTTAAACTAATAGAGTGATATCAACCTATATTTCGCTTTTAATCGTACCCAATAAAAGTTAGGTTTTAAGGGGATGGTTTAATACTATTATGAATACATAGATCCATAGTGCACCTAGCCTCAACCAACTACTGTTCTTTCTCTCTATTTACCATATGTAGCTTATGTAAAGCTCAAATAAGCAGGGGTAAGGATCTTGCCCACCTAGGGACATCCTCCCTTATACGTCACCTGAATAACCTTCATAGTTCAGTGGTTAGTTCAGGAACTGGGGCTAGGACCGTCATCAGTACAGGGACACCTAAATCCCTTGGTCCTGTTGGATACACACCAGCAACACCCTCCTCGTCAACTTCCTCCACGATCTCCATCAGATTCAGTCCTGCAGCCAAAGTCACCAGCCAGACTGAGTCCTCTTCAATAAGGGATTCATCCGAGGAATCCAGCAGCGGTACGCCTACTACTGCCACTGCTGCTGTTAGTCGGTCATCTTCCAAGAGGGGAAGTCGTAAGACCGCTACGTCTTTCACAAAACAATTGACCATCCAACAGTCGTTTGCCATGTGCACAAAGTAAAACAAAATTAAAACAAATTAAACAAATTAAACCAAAAGTTAAATGCCCAGTCATAATAAAAAAAAGAGGTATTGACATCCTCGAACTACTGTACTGTTTATAACTTAGAAACACTACACTGGAAAGCTTGAGCCTTTAAATGAAAAAGTCACTCTTCATTGCACGAATATTTGCAACAGGGACAGTTTTTTGTTTAACAAAGTCAACAAATAACACTTCGACCCTGTCTGTCTTTCACATACTTGATGGGATCTCAATGATGAATGCTCAGTACCATGGTCGTCTAAAACAAGAGGTATTGACGTGCTCGAACTACTGTAGGGTTTATAACTTAGAAACACTACAATTGAAAGTCGGAGGAGGTATTGTGGCCCCGGTACCAAATTGGGTACCGGGACCACTCCACTATGCAGTCCAGAAAGCTACCTCGGTGAAACGTTTTGGACTAAAAACAATATTGTGAGGTGTTCAGAATAGACTGGAAATAAGTGGAAATGATTGTTATTGAATGTTATTGAGGTTAATAATAGCGTAGGAGTGAAAATAAACCAAAAAAAATTGATTTTAACACTTTTTATGTTTTTTTCAAAATAAATCAGAATCCAAAACCTTAAATCCGAACCAAAACCTTTCGTCAGGTGCTTTGTGAAACAAATCCGAACCCAAAACCTCAAGCAAATCCGAACCCAAAACACAAAACACGAGACACCAAAAGTGACCGGTGCACATCCCTACTGTAAAGTTGTGCGATTAGAAACCTGCAGGTGTTCCCTGACTGGCGGTGCCCTGGTGAGTGACTTACCTAACTATTTCTGCTACAAGTTGGCTTCTCTCCGTGCAGCTCCTCTTTTCTGCTTGCATGAGAGTGTATTTGTCTGCAGTATGTGGACTGCAGTGGGGGCTGATATCACTGCAATCTGTGCTTGTAATGGTAGGTTTCTCTGTAATATATGATTGGCAATAATGATTTTCCCCTGGGCAATAAACAGGCGCGGGCTGGCAGGTTTCAGCCCGGGGGGCGCACAGGCGGCCGCATCACATGACACGCGATGCGACCGCGTCATAATGGGGTCATGATTTCAATTCCCAACCATGGCCTTATCTGTGTAGAGTTTGTATGGTCTCCCCGTGTTTGCGTGGGTTTCCTGCGGGTGCTCCGGTTTCCTCCCACAGCCCAAAACATACTGGTAGGTTAATTGGCTGCTATCAAAATTGACCCTAGTCTCTCTCTCTCTCGGTCTGTCTCTGTGTATGTTAGGGAATTTAGACTCTAAGCTCCAATGGGGCAGGGACTGATGTGAATGAGTTCTCTGTAAAGTGCTGCGGAATCAGTGGCGCTATATAAATAAATGGTGATTATGATGATGATGGTGGTGCAAGATGGAATTGTCCTTGGTCCCACCTACCTACCGTTATGTTTGATATGAAAAAAGGACATGTACACTGAGCACTTCAGCGGCAAGGACTGACACTTTTGTGGCTGAAGTGCTCCATTTGTTTGGGCCCCCACAAAACAAACTAACAATGGGTTTATAGCAGCAAAGCTAACAGTGCTGTCATTAAACTCTGAGACTGCAGCGTGCTGGCTGGTTACTAATCGGCAGAGCAATGGCACAAACACACGGCAGTTCATAATACATCTAGGAAACATTGCCACACAGCAGTGGCAGAAAAGAAAAGTGGCTCAAGATGAAATTGTTCTTGGACCCTCCCTGCCACCATTTTGTTGGATATTAAAAAATATGTGTGCACTTTAACAAACCAAGCAACTACCAATGCTAAAAACTACCTATGCTAAAAAATAACAGCAAACAGTCCAGCTTTAGCTACTTGCCTTCTCTCATATAGATTACAGCGCCTGCAATCTACGCCAACCTCTTCATCACCACTATGCTCTCTAGTGATCAAAGTTAGTCCTGCATCTAAGTTACTAAGGCTAAATGACTCCTCCCCTATCCAGGATTCCTCAGAAGAATCCTTGAGCGTTAGGCCCGCTGCTGCTGCTCCTGCTGTGGGGGGTGGATCTTAATCCCAAAAGCAGACCAAGAAGAAGACTACTAGTAGTCTACAACAATTGACTGTTAAACAATCCTTTGCAAGAGCAAGCTAGTATGACAGCTGTCGTCCAGTCGCACAACGGATCACAGGCACCATGGCGACTATGCTTGCATTAGATCGGCGTCCAATATCCACCATTAATGCAGCGGGTTTCAGACAGCTAATTGAGGTCCTGTGTCCCCGTTACCAAATTCTTTCTTGACACCATTTTACTAGACAAGCAATTCCTCACCAGTCCTAGGAGGTTACAAAAAACAAAATTATTGTACTGCAAATTGCCATTTTACCCACTGTACACATAACCACAGATATGTGGACAAGCGGAACTGGGCAAACTAAACATTATATGACTGTGACAGCCCACTGGGTTGGTGAATTGCCTTCGGCAGCAGGAACAGCAGTAGCTGCTAACAAACAAAGCCAGATCTTTCAGAGATACTCTGTATATCACCAGCTTCACTAAGAAGCATACCGCTGACAATCTGTTAGAAAAACTAAGGGATGTCATTGCAACATGGCTTATCCTGCTTGGACTCTCCTCAGGATATGTGATTTCTGATAATGCCAACAATATTTTGAGAGCATTACAGCGGGGGGAATTCCATCACATTCCCTGTTTTGTTCACACAATCAACTTGCTGGTCCACCCTTTATATGCTTCAGAGGAGGGAGGAACAGCGAAAAAAGCCATCCACGCTTACTCATCAAGTCATGACATTGGGAAAGGAGAGGGAGTGTACTTTAGTCCAGCACAGTGGAGAATACTATCTGTGTTGTGCAAGGTGCTGAACGCATTTAAAGTAGTCACATGGGAAATCAGTTCAGACACTGCTAGCTCAAGTGATTTCCCTAATTAGACTTTTGGAAAAGCAGCTCAAGAAATTGTAATAGGAGATGAAACAAAGCAATTATGTTAATTTAGTAAGCTAAGTATTTCAGAGTTGTAGATTAATAAATACATTCACTTAACCAGGATCCAAGAATTATCAATATCTATTAAGCGGATCACTACATTTTATCGACTGTGCTTGATACTAGGTTTAAGAGCTATGTCTTCTCTTTCTTTCCAACTGACCCAGATCTCATGAGATGCAATGAGCTCCTGGTGAGCAAGTTGACAGCTCAAGTGGTACATGACCGATGACATCTCCTCCTTCAGCTTCTCAGGCAACTGCTGCCAGGATAAAATGTAGCTTTTCTAAAGAGACCAAGTGCTAGATTTACTAAGAATCGAGTTTGGTGGCACTTTGAATCCGCCACCAAATCGCCACGGTTTAGTGGTCCAAATCGCCATGTTTAATATACGGCAGCTTGAGGCTTCAATTTAAAATGACTGGCAATGTATGGCGGATTGAAAAAGCTAAACCGCCTTCGGTTTTATCCCAACCACCGGTGGTTTAGATTAAACTGCCATCAAAACCGCCACCCAAAAGACAGGACAGGACAGTTTAAATACCTGCTTCAGAATGGCTTGGTAGCTCAAACATGCTGTTTGAACTATTTTGCCATTCTGAGCATAAGAGAAAGCGCCATTGACATTTAAATTATGTTGGCAAACATTATTTATTGATTAAGGGGCAAAATGAATTAAATATTAAGTTACAAGGGGAAAAACAAATTTAATTATTATATTATTCAGACAATATGTAATGAAAAATTGTGCAATATAAATAATTATATCCACCATTAACAATCAGTTAATAATATTATATTTTCACATTTCCCACTTAATATAATGTTATAATAGTGTCCCTTTAAAAATTGACGAAAAAAATAAATTCTCTCATAAGTTAATATTAAATTTATTTTGTTCTGTTAGCAATAAATAATGATTTTCCAAATAACTAAAATGTCATTCATGCTTTATCTTATGTTCTGAATGGCAAATCGCTCAAACAGCAGCTGTTTGATCACTTTTGCCATTCACAATCACGTCTTTCATTTTGGCTGTTTTGCTGCGGTTTTGAAAACCCCAGCTTAGTAAATCCGGCTGTTTGTATCATTGTATCATTGTTCATCATTGTTAAAATCGGGATCGTGGTTGGTAAAGTGGGGGTATTGAAAAATGTAAATTCTGGCCGTTTTAATGACGGCTTGGGTTTTAGTAAATCCGGCGGTTTCAAAACCGCCGGGAAAATTGACGAAAAGTGGTGGTTTGAGCAAACCACCCTTTATTAAATCTAGCCCCAAGTGGTGATGCAGATGAGTCAACACAGGTCTAAAAGAAATGCCCAAAAATCGTGACAGCCTTTACTGACAATTACTTTAAAGTATAGAGACTTCTATAATGGTCGAATCCAGTAGTTATGAATTAATATTGTGTGAGGATGATGTACACACTGATGAAGATGAGGATGAGGATAATGACAGTGTAGATTGCAGGTGCTGGGATCTAGCTGAGAGAAGGGATCTAGCTGATGCTGGACTGCTTGTTGTTATTTCGGGTAGAATGGCATGTTGCCAATTTTATGTTTTTATACAGTAATCTTTCCTTTTATTAGAGGTGTTTTTTCTTTACCAATGTAAAAGCTTGCTTTTTGGATTCCAGTTTCCATGACCTAAATCCCCTATGTCCTTGAGCATAAACTTTCGTAGATGACGTAGTAGGACTAGTATCATCATGAATGGTGCCAGCAGTTGGTTGGTGCTCCTGCTCTTCTGTCAACTGATCATGATCCATATCAATAGCACTGAGCAATGACACTGGAGACTGGAGAGTGGCAAGAACACTGTTATCTCTTCTGTTTCTCTGTGAGCAATGGTACATAGCAATGGCACTGGAGACAAGAGAGTGACAAGAACAGTGCTACTCCTTCTGTTTCTGTGTGAGCAATGGCACTCAGCAATATCACTGGAGACTGGAGAGTGGCAATCACACTGGAAACTGGAGAGTGACAAAGACGCTGCTACCCCTGTTTCTGTGTGAGCAATGGCACTGTACAATGGCACTGCAGACTGGAGAGTGAAAAGAACACTGCTACCCCTTCTGTTTCTGTTTAAGCATTGGCACTTAGCAATGGCACTGGAGACTGAGGTGTGACAAGAACTCTGCTACCTCTTCTGTTTCTGTGTCAGCAATGGCACAGTGCAATGGCACTGGAAACAAGAGAGTGACAATAACAGTGTTACCCCTGTTTCAGATTCAGCAATGGCACAGTGCAAGGGCACTGGAGATTGAAGAGTGACAAGAACACTGCTACCCCTGTTTCTGTGTAAGCAATGGCACAGAGCAATGTCACTAGAGAGTGACAAGAACACTGCTAACCCTGTTTCTGTATGAGCAATGGCACTGAGCAATGGCCCTGGAGACTGACAAGAACGCTGCTACACTTCCTGTGTCTGTCTAAGCAATGGCGTTGGATTTCCAGTGGAGGGAGGTACTTATGGTATCCAAAACCCGCAAGATCTGACAATGCGTTTATGACGTTTTGCCTTGATTTCAGTTCCAAGAAAGTGGGAATGTACCAAGACAACTCGGATCGGTACTCCGGTTTGGACTTTTCGGGGGGACTTGGTTTTTAGAAAACCGAGCCTGAGGAATCCCTAATTATATCTCAATCTAAGACTTGTGTGTGATACTAGATTACTTTTTGTAAATGTCAAACACTCTTGTGAAAACTTGTGAATGTCACAAAGAATGATGGCAACACCAATCCCCCCATCCACCCAGATTACACCAGCACACCCCAATAAGTGTATTTCTAATTCAGGCCTATATTCCCCTCTTCTCCCAAACTAGAAACAAAGAATTTGTTTGCAGTTGTGGCATATAAGGTGGAGGGCTTTATTACAACTTATTTATACACCTTAGACCTTAGGTCCTTTAAGTAAGTCACATCTAGTACAAAGTGCACAAGTTTAGTGTCCCTATACCTGGGAGAACTAGTTGATATCAGTTTGAAATTAAGTTGGGGTTTTAGTAATTATGTGAAACTAACTATGGCAAACTCATTTAAAGCATCTTTTTTCTTATATGTCATCTATGTTTTCCTATACAATGTCCACAAAATTAAATAAATAATATTTATTCTCATGTGCTACCCATATAAAGTGTGTTATGTCCTGATAAATAAACCCAAACAATATAAAATTCACTCATGTGGACAATGAAATAAAAATAATATTCGCATTTGACTCGACACATTGCAAAACGTGAAATTTGATCTGAACCCTGCTATCTTCAAGTGGTTACTGTATCACTAGATTTGGAGTGAGCCCAATTATTGTGCTACTTAAAAGGCAACTACAATTGTTCCTCATTATCCCCTATACATGGTAGGATAAACATATGTCTTAGCTAACTTTATATTAAAATGTACATTATTAAGATAGAAAGGTACTGTTAGTCATTATTAGCTTCACCAACATATTAGAACCTACTAACTTGAGACAAAATTCACTGAGTTTTTTTTGTTGTCACACAGAAATATGATTATTCTCACATCAACAATTTGCCTTATGTCCATGATTTTAAAATTCCCTTTCCCTTTCAGAACCATGAAGGTACTCCAAAATGTAGTCTGGTTGGAAGAAATGATGTCCCACAATGATGTATTCCTGTAAAACATTAATGAAGACCTGCGTGGGGATGAAGGCACTTAAACACCAGGCTTGTAGGATTACAACGCACTTACCATTTGGGGTTAAAGCTTTCCCGGGGTTGTTTGAAATAGCCAATTTTCAGGTGGTGTGTTGAAACAAGCCTTCATAAGTTCCCAAGAACAGGAAGTCTCCCTCTTTTAGCCACTCGTTTCTCCCTGTGTGCCTGTAACATGCCAAATCCCTGCTGGCTGCATGATAACAGTCCTTCCTGCATCCCCCTCCTCCCTTTTATCACCGTTGTCGCGTGCTGACCATTATAGTTCCAGAGGCAGAAGGATCTCAGTGTCACAGAGTGGCTGTCAGAGCTGGAGATTTTCTGCATCTGAGTTGTCAGCCGCTCATCTTCTGGTTCTGTCTTTTATCTCGGGGGTCATTTCTAAGTCCCTGCTCTACAGTACAATGCCCTAGCTGACTGCGATGACAGCAGCTGTATGCCCAGAGTGACAACTGTTTTTGTCCTTGCAGTTTTGGGGTCCCTGTCATCTGCATGCAACAGTTTCTCACCGTATGCCCATTCCTCGCCATCTACCCCTTCCTCAATACAGTTCATAATTCACCAGACTCTCTCCTCCCGGGTACTAATTTGCACCACTTGGTTTCACACATTTCCTATGTTGGCCAATCCTTCCCCATTTCCATTGGTCCTCACTCCTCCCTGGACTTTCTCTGCCAATAAAGCAGAGTGCTCCCCTCGTGGATCACCACATATCCACATTTCTTCCTTCCTGGCATCCCAAGCCCAATGCCCACATCCTGGTGTCTCCCATTGGTCCCACTCTGAAACCTTTTTCCGTCCCCCCTTCCACACTTCAAATGCGTCCCCCCTCTTGTAAGCAGATTGTCTGCTTCCACTCCCAAGATGTGGTGGTCCAGTGTCTAACGCCATTTGCCCCAGTCCCAGCCTCAAATGTGTGCATCTTCCAAAGAGAAAGGCGCCCATTTCCTGGACAGAGAGCCACGACAAGTCAGAGATGCTCACTGCAGTGTCGCTGGTGTCATGTAATTAACACTATCAATGGAGAGAAGCCAAAAGGACCCAACAATAAGAAGCAGATAAACAGAAAGGTATATAAACAACTGCAAGGTTTAGATAGAACCGGAGGTGGAAGATGATTGGAAAGTATGGGGGGGTGCAAGTGTTGGATAGAGGATAATTTAAAAATGGTGAATTGGGTGAGAGAATTAAGGAGGGGGCACCAGGTCTGTTACTTTTTTACTGGGCCCCGCAATATCTGATAGCAGTCCTGCATGTAACATTACTGTATTCATGTAGGATATGATTTAAGGTGCCCCTTTCTTAATTGTGAGCAGTCTTATTCAGAAATATGGCATAAGTTGCACACTACATTTGCAAATGAGTGTACTTTACCATATAATCACCTGTACATTCTGCGTTGATTTAGGTGTAATAGTTCTGATATACACCTTGTTCATTTTTGCAACTCTCTTGTCTTAGACTCGATTTTAAATCCTGTTGTATGTCAGAGCTGTTGTGTTTCTGTGTGCTGGAGGTTGCTAAGCAGCCATACTCACCCTGCTTTCTGAACTGCTAATGAGGATTCCACATTACAGTTGACTCATCACTGCTAACTACATAGCAGCTGAGCATTCAACACTCTCTGCTCACATGATTTTTACCCAGCAGCTGATTATCCTGGATCTACATAAATACACTCATTGCCATTATTGCCTTTCTGATGTTAGGTTTATCTATGCTAGTTCCTGTACCTTTGTCCTATATAGATTGACATATATTCTGCTTCTGGACTTTAGTGTGTCTGTCTTGTTGTTGGATCTCTGCCTGTCCTTCCTCTCTCTCTCTGTTTATTGACCTTTTGTACCTCTCCTGTCTTTGACCCAGCCTGCCAGTTGTCAACTCTCTATTGTGTTATGTCTGTCTTTTTTTGACTACATGTGGCTCCATAGCTGTTAGTTTCTACCTCACTCACAGCTGTTAACAACTTCATACCACTGGGATCAAGTTCAGGGGACATCCGATTACCAGTGAACAGTGTGGTACCAGGAAAGGAGACTGCTAATGGTGAAAAACAACCCGCGCCATAGGGATTATCAGTTGCTGATGTAAACATTTGTTACTGTTGCAGAGCTGGACATGTCTTGCAATGTGTCCAGCTCAACATATGTATGCAAAAGCGCCATTTTTTGCTTGTCTATTTTTTTAGCATAATTTTTACCACATATCTTTCAATCTTAGCATCAGACCCTGAATGTTTATCCCAAGTGCTTTTGAATTTATTTTACAACTGGCATAGCCGAGTCCTTTTTTCAAATATCCACTGCTTGTCAATTAACATAGAACATTCTGACTTGCAAGCTGTGGTTTCACCCAACAAATTTCTGCTTGTCAGTTAACTACAACCACGTCTGGCCAAGCCACTTAGAAGAATGGTTGTGAGGCACATGCTGAAGTCAAAGTATTGTAGAATGTGGTATAGTGATTAATGAAGCCAAAATCAAGGGATTGGAGAAGACTGAATAGTGGCAGATGAAGCACAGGTCTAATGATTGGAGAAAGTAAAATCAGTCAAACAAAACTAGTCTTCTTCAAAGCTAAACCGAGAAATCCAAAACAAAATTTTGCACCTGCAAAGGTTTGGTAGACCTGAAGGACTCTATAATGGCTACAAACAGGTGAGATAAATTGTTCTCATTGACCTTTTCACTGAAGTGCTGATTGCAGAGTGAAGAAAGCTGTGCAGTAGTTCAGGTGAGGTGACTAGATTGCTGTTCTTAGCAGAGTGCTGATTACAGAAATTGAGAAAAGTTGTTTGTAGTTGTCATTGTCAATTGTTTTGAACACTATGTTTAAGCATTAAGAATATATTTACATATTTTAATTTCTTAGGTAAATTAATTGAAGTAGAATTGTGCCTCTATAGGTAAGGATAACCCAATGGACTAAAACATGACCAATCTTTGGCTTATTGCTCTACTCTCATTTTCTCAAGAAATTCCCATATTATTGTCATAACATGGCCTGAAGTTAGCAATTCATTTTGGGAAAAGCAACTTTAATATAAACCAATTAATTCAGACCAGATTAGTACACTTGCAAAATGAGTACGAGTAACTGAAGCAAATCAAGGTGCCTCCTGGGCAATCCTTGTACAACTTTGATAATTAGGTACCTTGTATCCTGTTTTCTATCCTGTGATATAACTTTTGAAAATCACTAACTGATTATTTTGCTACTTCAATTTGTCTCTAATGTGATTCAGTCATTTTCTGACATTAGATTTAAATAATAAAAGTAGAACCAGGAAAAGGAATCAGCTTCTGATTTATTGTATATTGTTGTATAACCATCATTATTTCAATGCCTTTGTTGGAGTTATGGATATTTCATGGACTCAACTTTTGAATAACTGTGATTTTTACAAGGGTCCCTGACCCTATGTCGGCTGGAATCTTAGTATTTAATTTTCTAATTTATTTTGATTCAGTGGTTGTGATGCCTGGATAATTGTTTACATTGGTGGACCTGACCTTGCTACATGATGGATGCTAGTATTTCCTAAAAAATTTAATTGAGAAAAGTAATTTGAAAGACAACTTTTTAGACATTTGGATATAACAGGGACTCTTCCATTTAGATGATTTAATACATATTACCCTTCTAGAATTTATGATTAATATGGTGTACAAGGAAATATGTATTGTTAATACATGTATGAAATGTTAACTTTTTCTTATTATGCAGTTTCTGAAACTATTTTCTAGTGTATTCAAAATTTGAAGCTATAGGTAAATGACAATGTGTCCAGCTACAGATAAATAAGTGGACTAAAGGCATTTTTACCATATTTTTTCCTTTGCTATTGTCTAATGAAGGTATTAATAGTTGATTCATGTTGCAAGACATGATCTAGCTTTTATATGCCAGTGTCTTCTGTTTGTGCCTCACACTTTCCTAATCTCCTACCAAAGCTCTCCAATCAGTCTTAGGCTACTTGCATGCATGTGCTAATAATTGTTGCCTCTTCTCCATTCCACTTTTGGTAGGAGTGATGGAATCTCACACAGAGATCAATGATGTCCATGGGAATGCCCATCTTCATTCAACTGTCAAAAAAGAACCAAGGAGGAAGTAACTGAGATCTGTGTGCGCAGGCCCTAACTCAACTATGGTAATTCTCTCACTTGAGATAAACATCATTTTCAAAAATGTTCCGCAGAGCCTTTGCCTCATTTGGCATCTTCACAAAGACATTTTGCAGGTTTTGGTGGCTTTTGGTGGCTTTAGGTGTTTCCAGTTCTACCCCCAACCACGCAACACGGCAGAGTTAATTAATTTTCATTGTCCAAGCTCTGTTCGTAGACTATAAACTGCAAATTTATAAATACAATGTAGAATGGCATTCGACGGAATGGCGGTACTTGAAGGTTGCATTGCCAGAACTTTGCACCTCTGCAAAATGGCCTGTTTGATCAGCATTTTCAATTTCCATGAAACATTGCCTCAACTTCACTCATCTCTATTGTGAGCAGGGCCTTGTTTCATCGGGCAACCTGACACCCCCAAGGGTATGATGTATTTGGGGCATAATTAGTGTGAGGCCTAAAAAAACCTTACAGCTGGCATACAGAAAGGAGGCAGTCACAAACTCTTAAACGTCTCCATAGCCTGTACATAGTGAACCTATGTCTAGTATAGGTATGGTAATCATTGTCCAGAATATTCGGGACTTTGTTTTTTTCAGATTTTTGCAGTAATTTGGAGCACCATGCCAAAAATCTACTAAAACAGTTAAAAATTACTCCAGTATTTATCTACACTGCTTACCAGACTTCCTCTCTTCATTAAATTGGTTTGTACAGATCCTCATTGTAACTGTAAGAAGAATTATGTCTGTGTGTGACAAAATGACTGAGCAGCAGCAATAATTACCTTTTTTCTTTCTGGTTTTCGGAACCTGGAAAATTACTTTTCATTTAAAATATTCAATACCTGTAAATGCATTTTCCTGTGTTAGTCACAGTTAAGCAAGGTTATTCTTGTGTTTAAAGGATAGAGTGCCTTTACCAAATTAGCCACAATTTTGACCCATGAATTTACCTTTTGGCTAGCAAATTTTAGCTTTGCTAAAATGATAAGTAGTTAAAACTGAAAATTGATCAGTAGTCTAATAAAGCTTTGCTTCTAAAATATGAGTTAATTCATCTATAACACTAGATCAATAATTAGATAGTCAACACTCTGTGTAAACTCACTTATAATCATACCCAGCAGTGGGTTTATTCATTCTTATTCATTCTTATGACTCATCTGCAACATCTTTTTCCTTTTCTATTTCTTCCACAAAATGCCAACATTTGTACTACATATGGATAGTGTACAGTATATAGCACAACATATTATCATGTTAATCGTTGTTAATTTGAATCATTATTAGATCTACCAGGAAAATAGAAGCTTTCTTAGGCTTTTGAATTAATAAATTAATTACCTACATTTTGCTGTCCACAAAAATCTCATACCTTAGACAACTACCTCAGCTTGCCTCCTTATAAGCAAATCTCTGAGAATAACATAATTTGATACATTTAAGGATAATTTTACATGATAGGGAATTAATTATAACTTTAAAATTAAAATTGTATAACAATGTGATCATTTTTTTTTATTTACTTAATGTATGATTGTATATATTTTTTATTTTGTATGGATATTCCGTCTGTCTTTTTAGTATAATGTTGATCAACCTATTATTTTTGCAAAAAGGCAAAGAATATCAGACATGGATTATTGACCAATTGCTATAATTACTATCACTGCTTTAACTAACAGGTTGAGTAATAGTGAGTTGCGTAATGATTTTACCTGATGCAATTTCTACTAGAAATGAATTCCCACTGACTACATGCTTGAAGTGCCTTACACAGTTCAGTGTTGCTAGAGTGCTGTGCTGTGTGAGGTTCCAAGTTTTTGCAAATACAAACAACACCAGATTTAGGACAATGTGGGCCTGATTGAGAGTTTAAAGCAAGCGTACGTGTACCATGCTATTGAAAAAGTTCCACGCAGGTTAATGCTTATGTACGCCATATTCAGAGCTAAATGAGTAATAGACCTGTCTGGTTGACAACAGACACACTCCGTCCAACTTGCTAACATGTACAAAAATGTTTATTTTATTTGTTACAAGCGCAAATCCTATGTAGAATTATTTAAACTTGCTAAAACAGCAGGAACAACATCCCAACATGCGTACAATTTTTTTTTAATCTTTGCTACAACATGGCCGGCAAATCCTAATCTATGGTCGAGCAACCAGTAAAGTCTCCACAAGTGTCTGCAAATCATTCGCAAACCTGTAATTACAAGCAGTTCACTAGTTCAGATGTTCACCATCATCACCATCCACTACTATCTGGCCCTGACCACCGCAAATAACACCGCTTTTTGAGGCGTGTGTGAATCAATACACAATTTCTTAAACATGCCCTTACTCTACTTGTCTAACTGTAATTGGAATTGTTTAAACATCCCTTCCCTCCCCCATCAAGCCTCTTAAGTCAGTCTTAGTAGCCACAGTGTACATTCACTTTCTGTGCATATACAGTGGAAAAAAACACGAAGTTACACTATGCAAATGGCGGTACGTCACACTCAGAATCAGGGCCTGTGTGATTCTAATTCTGGTTTAACATGTTATGCTGTGGATTTGGTGGCACTATATAAATAAATGATGATGATGACTATAACCATGTTCCGAGAGTTAAGATGACTTGGGAGTATATTTACTAAACTGCGGGTTTGAAAAAGTGGAGATGCTGCCTATAGCAACCAATCAGATTCTAGTTATCATTTGTTTAGTACATTCTACAAAATGACAGCTAGAATCTGATTGGTTGCTATAGGCAACATCTTCACTTTTTCGAACCCACAGTTTAGTAAATAAAGCCCTTGGTGTGCATAATGTGGAGATGGAGAGCTACAAAGAAGGTTGAATGGTCAAAATTGAGGTGTCTGTGAGTACCAAAGATATGAGTGTATGCATTTCATATGTTATATGAGTGAAGCACTCACAGGTTAATTTGCATAGAGTTTTATGTTATCAATTAAAAACATTATGTAAAACTAAATATACTGTATATACTATGTGTACTGTCAAGTCACTTTATGTTTACCTGGAAAACAGCACATTTTCAAGAAAGAAAGATGTTTAAATAGATTTGTGGCTCCAGTTTATTAATCATTAATTAGTATGATGATCTTACAATATGTACCTTGCACATATTACTAGAATCAACACAATGTAAATATGTTCACTTGTCCTTGGGAACCCCTAATCTTGTTTACATTTTGTAGTATATGTTAGTATATATATATGATATGTTTGTTTCTGTTTGCAGATATTAGCTTAATAGCTGAGGGTGCAACAGTATTTACAATTATCTACAGGCCTTTTATTATTCCGTTGTCTCCATTTATAGAATCTGTTTTCAGTTTTTTAGAAAGGGCTTGTAAAGCTCAGTCAGTAGCAGCAGCTAACCAAACAAACACAGGTTTTTGCTGAGATTCTTGGGTGAACAATGACATCATGGTGACTTAGTGGTTAACACTTCTGCCTCACAGCGCTGGGGTCATGAGTTCGATTCCCAACCATGGCCTTATCTGTGTGGAATTTGTGGGTTCTCTGGTTTCCTCCCACACTCCAAAATATACTAATTGGCTGCTATTAAATTGCCCTTAGTCTCTCTCGATCTGTGTGTGTGTGTGTGTGTGTGTGTGTGTGTGTGTGTGTGTGTGTATGTTAGGGGATTTAAATTGTAAGTTCCAATGGGGCAGGGACTGATGTGAGTTCTCTGTGCAGTGCTGCGGAATTAGTGGTACTATATAAATAAATAGATGATAATGATGATGACATCTCCCTAATTTATTCCCCCAGCACACTGCTATAGCCAGCAACAGATCTGCCATTTCTACTGTAGATAAAAATGCAAAAGTCTTTGTTGCACACATTTGCAAATGTATGTTTAAGCCATCCGCCACGCCAAGGCGCTTTTGCTAATAGGATGGTCCTACTCTAAACAATGAGAGTCCCATATATTTGGGCCATACATATGTGTTTTTAAATTGAGAGCCAACTTACCAAAGAGGTACCCCAGAAGCCTCCAAACAGCAATTCAGTGCCAGTACCCCCTCTCAGCTACTGACACCAACATGCCTCTCAGACAAATACAAAAGTGGAAGCTGCTCAAATCAATTTATAGGCCATAACAGGTGCTTGAAAGGGTGGGGTTATCCTGCAAGGAACATACACACAACATTTTTTCCCCCAGCACACTGCTATAGCCAGCAACAGATCTGCCATTTCTACTGTAGATAAAAATGCAAAAGTCTTTGTTGCACACATTGGCCCAAATATATGGGACTCTCATTGTTTAGAGTAGGACCATCCTATTAGCAAAAGCGCCTTGGCGTGGTGGATGGCTTAAACATACATTTGCAAATGTGTGCAACAAAGACTTTTGCATTTTTATCTACAGTAGAAATGGCAGATCTGTTGCTGGCTATAGCAGTGTGCTGGGGGAAAAAATGTTGTGTGTATGTTCCTTGCAGGATAACCCCACCCTTTCAAGCACCTGTTATGGCCTATAAATTGATTTGAGCAGCTTCCACTTTTGTATTTGTCTGAGAGGCATGTTGGTGTCAGTAGCTGAGAGGGGGTACTGGCACTGAATTGCTGTTTGGAGGCTTCTGGGGTACCTCTTTGGTAAGTTGGCTCTCAATTTAAAAACACATATGTATGGCCCAAATATATGGGACTCTCATTGTTTAGAGTAGGACCATCCTATTAGCAAAAGCGCCTTGGCGTGGCGGATGGCTTAAACATACATTTGCAAATGTGTGCAACAAAGACTTTTGCATTTTTATCTACAGTAGAAATGGCAGATCTGTTGCTGGCTATAGCAGTGTGCTGGGGGAAAAAATGTTGTGTGTATGTTCCTTGCAGGATAACCCCACCCTTTCAAGCACCTGTTATGGCCTATAAATTGATTTGAGCAGCTTCCACTTTTGTATTTGTCTGAGAGGCATGTTGGTGTCAGTAGCTGAGAGGGGGTATTGGCACTGAATTGCTGTTTGGAGGCTTCTGGGGTACCTCTTTGGTAAGTTGTCTCTCAATTTAAAAACACATATGTATGGCCCAAATATATGGGACTCTCATTGTTTAGAGTAGGACCATCCTATTAGCAAAAGCGCCTTGGCGTGGCGGATGGCTTAAACATACATTTGCAAATGTGTGCAACAAAGACTTTTGCATTTTTATCTACAGTAGAAATGGCAGATCTGTTGCTGGCTATAGCAGTGTGCTGGGGGAAAAAATGTTGTGTGTATGTTCCTTGCAGGATAACCCCACCCTTTCAAGCACCTGTTATGGCCTATAAATTGATTTGAGCAGCTTCCACTTTTGTATCTCCCTAATTTAGGTGTCATAGCTGCAACACATCTATCTATGGTAACTGCAGTACTGTTTTCAGGCTCAGCAAGAAAATTTCCCCAAAAATCAGTCAGTGACTCATCTTCTTCTGTGTTGTGGCTGTACTTTTTGTTTAATGAATATAGGCTTTAAAAGCTGTTATGAGATTCTCATAAATATCCTTAAGTCAAAACAGACATGCACATAAGAAAAATGTGTGATAAAAAGGTTCCGACCTCATATGTTAGTCGCAGCATTTCAGATGTCTGTTTAAAGTCAGTTCCCAGAGATAAAGCATAGGAGTCACTGCACCAAAACTGTTGGAGCAACCTTCAGATGACTGTGCCTCAAGAATGACTCTCAGGGTCAGGGACAACCTGCTTGTGATTTTGCATTGCATGCAGAGAGATGAAAAGAAGCAAACATCTTCTAACCTGTGAAGTCAGAGGCACGATGTAAAGTCACATCTTCCACTTCAAACAAAGCAACTGTGTCATCTTTGAACAACAGTGGTTAGAAATTAAAATGATCATTCTTATTCAAGGGAAACTTTCTTTGCAGTTTCACATTATTAAATCATTCATATGTAACAGTTTTAACCTTCTTAGAGATAAGAATCAAGTTTCCACGGTATACTCCCAAACTCAGAACCAACCTGTTGGTCTATGCAATACTCTTAAGTGATCTTGTTTCTCAGAGATAGAAACGTAACAGCCTGCAGGACATGACAGAACATTGATAAACCACTAGCATGCCCCCCTAGTGTCCCAATTTTTGTGATAATATTAGGAGAAGAGGTTTTGGGGGCAGTTTCGTATTACATTCCAACGCATAATGTCGCAACGTCCGCCATCATGACATCCATCTTAAAGTATTTGACTTGCCTTTCTATTTTATACAAAAGAGTAAGTAACTGAAAAAATGAAGTTATATTATATTATGTTTATATTTTGCAGCTACAAAAGGGAAGTACCATTTTAGAAAAGCAAGTAAGTTATATTGAAATAATATTATATTATAATGTTATATGAAAAGCTATGCACCTAAAGATTTGTATAGTCATAAGCAACATAAGAATTTTAAATGTATCCACACAGACGTACATCCAAATCAGGCCCTCAGTATTCTTACTTCAGTGCTTTGTGTGGTTAAAGTATACAGCAATACAAGACTACACTTTACAAAGTGGTTGGTAGGAGTACCCTCTTGTTAGTGTTCAAACACATCTATTTCAGTGCATTGTAAAATCTCAAAAACACAACATGTTTTCATCCTTATAAAGAACTGAGATGTTTAGTGTGTTCTAATGTTCACATTATCATATATAATTAGATTGACAAGCAGTGTGATGTATTTAGAATTATATATAAAGTTTGGAATTCTTCACAACCTTGGAAACTGTTATAATACCTTGCAGTAGCTTTGGGGCAGTAATTATAACTCTAGAAACACTTCCATATTGAAGATATGAGATACCAGCTACAGCATGAGATTGTGTTATGTAGCAATTTAATACAAATGTTCTCTTTAATATAATATTTACAAAAAAAACCACTTTTTTCATTTATTCAGTATCAGATTCATTTTGGACATCACATTATTACATACAGGATTCACATTTTTGGATATAAATGGCTTTATTGAATTAACTATCTATATATGTTTATCTTACCCAACAATTAAGTTTATGCATGATCAATGCCACTTGGGATATATACTATATATACTTTGGATATATAACATATTTAGTTTCAGTTTCAGTTACCATAATTCTTTGTTATATGTCATGATTACATATGAATTTTGACAGACTTAAACTTAGCATGATAACAGTATAACTAGATTATTTCTCAAATAAAAAGAACTTTGCAACAGTAGGTCAGGCGAGCTTTCTCAAAGGAAGTCCGGGAGAGCAGCAATCACCACTTACTGCTGAGAGTCTATAGTACACATATAAAAGAAACAAAAAGTGGACAAGAAATGCACAGCATGTTACTTATAGAATTGTAAGACAAAGTGTGATCTCTGTTATCCTCCAGATTCTAGCATATGAAAGAAACTGTTGTTTCCTTTTTATTTTACAAACCTACAAGAAAGACATGGTTAGCGCTTTTTGTCAATTGCTTCTTGGAAAGTGTTCATTCATATTAGCCCAACAAAATAAAAGAAAATGGTTTGTTCAGCTGAAAAGGAAATAAACAGCAATATTCTTTTTTTTTGTACAATATTTTTTGTCATTTTATGTATGAATTTTCCAGTGACTGGTGTTTTCTTGGTGAAAGCAGATTCACAGGTGGTATGTCTTTTACAAAGTATCTCCAAAGAATAGATGGGGACAATGCAATTTTATTAACCCAGTATTTATAAGGGGAATCAATATATTTGTACATTTAACAGCTGCTGTTGTATTCCTGTCCTTTCCATCAGCAACAATGTCTACTGACAATCTTTTTTCTGTGAATGTATTGGAGTAGATCTTTCAAGACATTTATTTCAACAAATGTTATTTACTCTTTTTGCTTCACAGCTCCTAACGTTATTTAATTAAGCGCTGGGACAAAATTGGCAGCGCCTTAGGTCCACTCATCACTCTCACAATACCATGCCACCCAAAATTGCCTCTTCTTCAATCGTGACAGGGAATGTGACCTGTCACAATAGGAGCATCACCACATCACGTTGTGGGATGGCCACAACTTAGGGGGTGTGCTTAGCGCTTTTGAAGTGCTAGGCTGCCCATACTCTGTTCCCCTTCAAACATCATTCATTGCTGTGCGTATGGCACCCGTTCACTGCTTCTCTGCCATGCAGAAGACACCTACCCATGGAACAAAGCTGTTCCGATTGGAATGCCGGGACATAATCGGGCCTGTCCCGTCTAAACCGGCACAGTTCGGAGGTATGCTATCCATCAAATCAACCCCCTATATATCATTACTTGTCTGTTTACACTGAATACATCATGACTGTCCCAAGAAAAACAAGAACTTTGGAAATTTTTGGCTTCCCCAAAAGGCCTAATGTACCAAAAAAAGTGAACCTATTTTATCTGCACAATTGCAAAGTGAGAGCTGCATTATGTTTTCTTGGGTTCATTAAAATTTATAAGAAGACCATTGCAAAACACATACTTACTCAATTTACAAAGGTGTACGAACAGGGGTGGATTGGGAACTCAAAGTGGCCCTGGAAAAAATTGTGGAAGTGGCCTCATGTGGGCGGGACCAAATCAACTGTAGGCAGGGCTAACACATAAGGAGGCGGGATTAGTACAAAGCTGGCTATACCCCTAGAGGTCTGCCTAGCGCTGTAAAGCGCTATGCTGCCCATTAAATACCACCCTTCCCCCAACATTACCACCCACAGGACAAACATGTCTAAATTGGGACAATTGGGAGGTATAATTATTGGCTCACCCACATAATGACTGCCTCCTCTGTGCACAGGTAATGGGTACCCTTTGACTAATACATTGAAAATAGGACAAAATTAGCAACTCATTTTATCTATAGCAAACCTGTAGCAGAAAATGTAATCACAATATACATATTCGTAATAACGGTGCAGACGAACTGCCAATATAGAAAAATACAGTTGGCAGACTGTCCTGCTCTCTCCTACCTGCACTTATTGCTTTCCCTATCTGTGGCTGTTGGTGTATTTTGCTCAGTTGCTACTTGTCTGGATCCTGGGGCCCTATTCGGGGGAAAAAATGGACACATGAAATTTAGAAAACTCCAACCAGCTCCAGCATTAAATTAAAAGCACCCACATTTAATAAATAGGCCTCCCTCCAGCCCCAACATTATAATAATAGTATTCACATTTGATAAATAGATCTATTAGCCTCCAACCAGCCCTGACATTAAATTAATAGTATTCCCATTTAATAAATAAACCTATTTCCCTACATTCAAACAAGCCCAGAAATAAATAACATTTAATTTTAATAATTCATATTCACATTTAATTAATAGACTTCATTCTCCCCAAACTCATAACTACTTTCAATTAATAGCCCTCAAACCACCCCATCTGAAATTAATATCCCCCCACTTTTTAAATAAATTGCCCCACCATCACCACACAAATAAAATAGCAACCAATTAGCCTCTACCTCACACCCACATCATATTACCGTAAGCCCCAGTGCCCTCACACCCATTACATTGACATAAAAACCCCTGCCCTCACACACACACATACACACATACATAACAATGATATAAGCCTCCTGCCCTCACACACACACACACACACACACATACATACATAACAATGATATAAGCCTCCTGCCCTCACACACACATACATACATACATACATACATACATAACAATGATATAAGCCTCCTGCCCACACACACACATACATACATACATACATACATACATACATACATACATACCAATGATATAAGCCTTCTGCCCTCACACACACACACACAACAATGATATAAGCCTCCTGCCCTCACACACACACACACACACATACATACATAACAATGATATCAGCCTCCTGCCCTCACACACACACATGCATACATACATACATACATACATACATACATACATACATACATAACAATGATATCAGCCTCCTGCCCTCACAAACACACACACATACATAACAATGATATAAGCCTCCTGCCCTCACACGCACACACACTCACACACACACACACACATACACACACACACATACATAACAATGATATAAGCCTCCTGCCCTCACACACACACACACACACACACACACACACACACACACACACATACATAACAATGATATCAGCCTCCTGCCCTCACACACACACAGACACACATACATACATACATACATACATACATAACAATGATATCAGCCTCCTGCCCTCACACACACACATACATACATAACAATGATATCAGCCTCTTGCCCTCACACAAACACATACATACATAACAATGATATCAGCCTCCTGCCCTCACACACACACACACACATACATACATACATACATACATACATACATACATAACAATGATATAAGCCTCCAGCCCTCACACATACATAACAATGATATAAGCCCCTTGCCCTCACATACACATACATACATTAATATAAGCCACTTGTCCTCACACTTTACACTGAATTAACCCCCTGCCTTCACACTTACCTTGTTGAAGCCGCGTGTCCTGCAGTGCACACATTGGACGGCACCGGTCACATGGTGCGCGTCCCATGTGACATCTGGGATAGGACGAAGCCACGCATAGGGGGAGGGAGGTAAGCAGGAGAAGATCCGCGGTCACTAGGTAGTCCACCGCTGGCACCCTGAGCATGTTCCCCCGATCCCCCCCTCTCCGTATGTGCTGGAGGGCGCTGCTGACATGCAGTTATCCCAGCAGTCCGGAGATTTAAACAAAAAAAAAAAAAATGTAATGCGAAAAAAAAAGATTACATCAGAAGGCAAATGAACGGCCTCATACCATCGGCCTCCCGATAACATTCCCGGTATGGCCTATGGCCAATCCGCCCCTGTGTACGAAGGTTTCTACCACTGCACATGTGTTTGTGCACAATAATGGTAGCGTTTGTGGTGGAGCAGAAGATTTCAGCTAGGAGCTTGTGAATAATTTGTGAAAAAATAACGCAAACCAGAAAGCAGATATTTATCACACGGTCTCAGACCCCATTAACCTCTCCTTCACTCAGTGGTATTTGCTTTATACCAGCCTGTGTCCAGTGTGTCTAATCCACCCCTCCTGATACAATTAGGACCAGGGCATGAAAAATTATTTAAACCAATGTTGCTGCAGATCAATACTGTAGCACTTAGTATAGAGCTGGGGGCAGTACATCAATTCTACCAGGCACCAAAACATCATTTCCTGTGTTATTCTGGAACCCACTCTTTGTGTTGTGGGACCAAGGTAATAAATTACTTAACCTCTACCTGGGTAACTGTTTATATTTCCTAACCTCTTCATGCGGACTCTAATACCAGGTTCTATATAGTCTGTAGAGACCTGGGAGGCAACACACAGCCATACTCCTGCAGGTATGTACCGTATAACAAAATACTACTGGGGAAAAATCAAGAGCCTGTAGGGATAATGGATTACTGCCAAACTGCCCTTCTTGGTGCTCTGACATACAGTACACAAGATCTAATTTTTCACTTACATTTATGGGTTATATAAATGAGGATCAAACAATCAGTATATTGAGATAAAATGTTACAATTATATAGGAGAAGGTACAAACATGACAGTAGACAGTGCTTTGTCTTGACAAAATTATTGGTTCAGAAAGAGTATGTCTTCAGAAATGGTCCCTGTTATCCTTTATAAATAAATTGAATTTATAATCTACAAATAATAATCTGGAATTATTGTTTGCATGCTGTATTATTTGGCACAACGAATCACAGGAGATTTGCTCTTCTTTACTGTCAGTGTTTTCTGAAGTTATGTAAACCAGAGGCATGATGCAAGTATAATCAGAAAGTATTTAACTGTTTAACTGTGGGCAATTTATTTAATATATTTATGTGTGAGATGTCATATGTGATATGTGTGAGGGTCTGACTGGGAATTAACTGATTACCAGTGAACATGTGGTTTACAATGATAAAATAGTATGAATTATTTTTTTGCTTTCCCACTGATAGTATTGAGTGATTTATGTTTGATAAGCAGGAAACTTGTTTAATAAGGATTATGAATATAAACTCAACGGTTGAGTTTCTCTCATGTGGAGACTACTAATCAAAAGAAAATGGTATTTCACTCATATTGGAAATATCAACATTTACAGATTAGACTTCGAAGTGACTGTAACATCAAGAGTATTCTCTTCAAAGATGTTGTGATGTAATGTGCAATTCTGAGATACCTTTATAGCTGAACAATGAGAGCTCTGCACATTTCCCACTTGTATTGGAAACACATTTGGGCTCAATAGACACCAGCATTGAAAAATAAATCCTGGTGGTGAGGAGACACTGCTGGACAAAATTGATTTTGGTGGGCTTAATGAGCACGAGTACTCAACACAATGATGGCCACAATGTTCACTGGTGCTGAAAGATTGGTGGCTGCTCTAAGCATTGTAATAGGAAACACCGACTGATATTGTGAAAAGAACTGTGAGACACTATGTGAACACAATGGTCAATTATACAGAAAACTCTGGGGGACACAATGCTTAATAAAAACATTACTGGATGCAGTTGGCCTAGGTATAATAGGTGATAATATTTCAATCCTGGTTATAACCATTGCCTCTAATCAATTATGCCCCCGACCTTTGATCCTGAAGTCCATTATACTCTCCATGTGCAGGAAAGAAATCACCAGCATTACTCAATACAGTCCAGGTGAATAAAAATGTTGCAGATCAATGTTTTGAGGTCTATACCTACAGGTATCTGGATAACCAGTAGAGAGCATTCCAGTAATGGTATCAGGGGCATTCATAAAACAGAACAAAGGAGAGTGTTAGGATTACAAGCTGGGTGTTTGAACTTCATTTTATACTTGTCATGCACCAGACTGTCAGGTCCTGTTACTTACCATTCCACTGTCTTTCTCGGCTGTCCCTGCAGTCCACAGGCTCTGCTGTTCTCAGATCTCTCTGCAGGATGCTGCCCAGTCTGTCTCCATTTCAGATATCTCTCCAAAACCAGAGCATGGGTGCTGCCATCTTAGACTGGGTCACATGCTCCATCTCAGCCATTCAGAGTGCTGCTTCAGCTCAACTGACCACAGCATCCAATTAGGGGATAGCAGTTACATAAAAGGAATTCCTGGAGCCCTAACCTTTTGCCAGTTGGACACTGATTCCGTAGACGCTAACCTGGTTACCAACAGTCTGAAGTCTACTTAGTTGTTTCTGCCCAGACAGCACAGCTTACATTCTGGTTCCTATCTGGTCCAGCATTCCGGTTCCAGTCCAGTCCAGCATTGCAGTTCCAATCTGGTCCAGCATTGTGGTTCCAATCCGGTTGCATTCCAGTGCAGTATTCCGGTTCCAGTCTGGTGCAGAATTCCGGTTCCAGTCCGGTCCAGCATTCCAGCTCCAATCCAGTCTCCACTGCTAAATCTGGTCACCGTCTTGCTATTCCTGACTTATTACCAGTCTCCAGTGCCATCATATTCAGTAGCCTCCTGAACTGTCAGCAACCACCATCTGTACCAGTTCATTCTCTCCCGTGCTAAGGAACCTAATCAAGCCATCCAGCTTCTTGCATGTAGCTACCAGTCCTGTTCCTGAGTCACAACCCAGCCCTGGTACAAACAAATCCTCAGGTATGACAATACTGGTGGGCGCAAAGTGCCCTTCATATGAAAAGAAATGAATAAATCCAGGTTGGTTTTACTGATGGCCAAAAAAGTGATTTATTTTATACTACTACCATTACGTTTATATTTGGAAAACATGACTCTATAGAGTTGTCTCCTTAGGGCAGTGAGTGATCAAAGCACTCTACTCCTTTAATATCAAATATTTCATATTTTTCTTCCAGGCTTCATTTCATTTACATAAAATAATGACATGTGACATGCTCAAAGCATGAACTTTTGCCACTTACATTTAAATTAATTACCAATTTAATTATTTAGAATTTTATCTATTTTAGTCCCTTATGTTGGTGATGAGGAAAATTACTTTTGGAAAGTAGTCATCACATATTTTATGTATTAATAATGTTGCTTTTCTAACTTATTCAATATGTAACTTATATGCGTTTATGTGTATGTAGTACATTCATTTTACTTGTTTTTACTAGTGTTCTAAGTAAAAAAACAAAACATAAATATTAAAGAATGGTTTTGATTTTAATTATTTTGTAAAGATGAAGTCTTAGTTTGTTTAAGCCATGAAGATTTAAAGATAAACATTAGCTAGAGCTTTACTACACAAAGCAAGCAGTCATCAGACCATTGTATCGCCTTCATTATTTGCTCTCATAATATGTAACACAATACCATTCATTATGAGAATAAGTCAGCTTACAACACAACCCATTTCCCCTACTGTGCCCTTTCATTTCCCATTTATTGCAGGATCAAGTGCTGAGTAAATTACAGGTATTGTATCTTTTTATCCAGCAACCCATCCAGATTTTTATTTTATTTTACAAATTATGTATTCTAGAGTTGTGACATTTATAAACATTATAGTTTATGTTAAAAATGACTTTGACTAGCACTTGGAAATGCACCACTGACTATAGGGTTGCTTGGGAGATGACATAATTGATCACAGTCTTTGGTAGATCTGAAATAAATTGCTGATATAAAAAAGGAAATAATTGAAATATCTTTAACAAATACCAATTTGAAGGAGTTCTATTTAGACAAACAGCCATCAGCTTGTTTCGTTATTAAAGCATCATGGCTGAATTTACCACATTTTGGTCTTTCTGGCTGAACTTCCTCCACGCTGGCAGCCTGATCAATCTGCTATCCCAATTAATTGCTAGTATTTGTCCTCCAATTTCTTCTCATCCACTTAACTTTACTGTATGTGTTACTTTTATGTAAGTGTTTAGTTTTATTTCCTTTTACCTAGGTAATGGCAGTTTTTTGTTGTGCAACATTTTCTATAATTTAATTTTTGATAAACTATATATTTGTATCCCCATATAGTTTATGTGTTCATAAAGCATTGATATACATGCCCTACTCCTCTGTAGTTTGTGCTGTGCAATTCAAACCCACTGACATCAGGCTGATGATGCGGCCATGTGGGCTGCCATCCATACACTGTCAAATGTATCCTGTGAAGAAGACATATGGTGGGACAGTTATGAAAACTGTTCTACAGATAACACTGGTCAACAATGGTTTTGTTAAACGGATAATTTTGACTGATTTCTATGTATTCTCTGGTGCCGATTCCAAACATGAGGCCAGAATTTGTCCAAAGGGCTCCAATTTTTTTTTAACTGACATATTTGTTTTTTAAATTTATTCAATTTGCTCAAAACAACCTGGCGTATAAGCATTATTTTTACATTTTTTAAAATTATTTATTTATTTTTTAATGACTTTCATAATGAGCAAACAATCTTGTTAAATGCATTAACCATCCCCTATTAATCATTTATTTATGTATAAGCAGAAAGTAGAGTAAGTAAATCTGCAGCGTATGTCATGAACTGTATGAGTCACTCCTCCATTTTCAGTGTCAGTTTATAAGTATATGGTGTGCATACTGCCATCATAAGGCCTCCTGGTTGAAGATATCGTCCAAACAATTTTTGCTATTTGTGTGGTGAATTAACTTACAAGTCGCAAAGAAGAAACATTAATCCTTTGGTAAGAAAATCGTATAAGCTCTACTTTGGGTGTAAAATTAGAGATCAGGACAAATCTTGGGCCCCTCATATCTGAGCTGTGCTTCGTGTGTAACTCTGCTTAAGTGTTGGCTGAATGGTAAATCTCGTCACATGCCATTTGCAGTTCCCATGGTATGGAGAGAACCAAAGGACCATTCCACAGACTGTTATTTTTGTATCAATAAAATCAGTGGAATCACAGGCAAGTTTAAGAATTTAGTTAATTATCTTGATATTCCTTCAGCCATCAGCCTGTTCGTCACAGTGATGAGCTACCAATTTCAGTGATACCAGAAGCATGGAGCTTAGATTCAGAAGATGTTGGTGATGCAGAATTTCCTAGAATAAGTGAAACAAAAATCAAAGAGGGGATATTTGTTGGACCACAAATGTGAAAGCTCCTGAAGGATGAAGATGTTGAGAGAATCTTGAACGAGTTTGAGGCAGCTGCATGGGGATCATTGCAAAAAGTTGTAAAAACTTCCTGGGAAACAAGAAGGCTGAGAACTGCAAGGAACTGGTTGGTGAACTTCTTAGAAACTACAGAGCCCTGGTATCCAATATGTCTTTGAAAATGCATTGTTTTAAATTCTCATTTTGGACTTTTTTCCCAGAAAAATCTTGGAGATATGTATATCAAAGATGGAAACTCACTACCAAGGAAAATGGAATCCAAAAATGATTGCAGATTACTTCTGGACACTAAAAAGGGATGTTCCTCAAGCAAAATACAGGAGACAAAGCACTAAGGACCTCATTTAGAGTCGGGCGCAAAGTCCGTCTAAGAAGTGTAGGAGTGGGAGTGTGCCGCAGCTTGGTAGGGTATTACAAGTGGCAAGCAACCCCAGTGGCGTCCCACTCGCAATACCCTATCGAGCTGCGAGCAGTTCCTGCAGCTAGCTAACTGCTAACTACCTAATTCCTGCCGCACAGTTTTAGCCCTTTTTTGATGTGTGTTGCGTCTACGCCTCACTGCGACTAGGATTTACTTACATGGTCACGCCTTCATAATTCCGCATTCCACCCATTCTCTCGTAGTGAACTGCAAGCTGTCGCAAGTGTTAGTTGCGTCCAAGATGCATACGGATATAGTGTTTTTGTGTTGGATGCGCCTAAAACAGACTTTGCGTCCAACTCTAAATGAGGTCCTAAAAGTTCATTTTATTTGAGTTAATTTATATGAATATGTATTATAATGTAAATACAAACACACATATCTAATTTTTCTAGTACAGTTTATTAAACAGAAGTGAATTTCTGATTGGTTGCTTAGGGTTACACCACCTTTTCTACACAGTTATCAGCAGAACATTTTTAATCTCCTGTGGGTTTTTTCCAGTTTTAGGTAAACCATGGTCTCACAGAGAGTGTGTCTAACCAATGTTTTACAAGAGGTCATTCTAGGTGCAAAATGGACCATTTGAGCCTATTATATTTACATATTAAAAAAGTCTTTCTTACTAAAATAATAACAAAAATATATTTGAATAAAAAAACAGGGATTACTCAACAGAAAACACCTACGTTATACATTTTGTATGAGTTAATATCTCAAGAGCAAATTCTAATAATCGAAATCTGTATGTAGCTGTCCTCAGTTCCAAGGGTGTCTGAATATTATCTGCACAAAAGTCTATATGATATTGTTCAATACAAGGGTTTTTTCAAGAGCCATTGAAAACATTAAAGATTCCCCTTGTGCTTATGAGCTAATGAACACTTGTGTTTTCACATCTGGATTTTGAGTTACATTTAGCTTAAATCTAGAGTTTAGATACATCCAGGACAAACTTTAACTCTAAAGCTTTCACCCAGTTTATGTAAAAGCAAAATGTATGTCTTGTAGCTATTATATTTCAAGATCCATGTAACTCAAAATAAGGTACATCTAAAAGAGACATGCTTAACTTGCTTCAATACACTCTTACAGTACTGCAAAACGAAATGAAGACGCAAGTTATACATCAATTTTGCACCAGCCACATCATTACATCAAACAATCGCACTTACATGCCACTCTAAATCCAACCCTAAATTTCACACCTAATACTAGCGATTTGCAATAATTTTCCAGGCACATATTAAAAAATATAGAAGTATTACTGGAAATAAACTGCCTGAATAGAGTCAAAGTAGGATCTTCCTTTTATGTGAAGCTCTTGAAGTGGATGCTACATACAGGATAAAAGACTAGGGGGTATATTTATTAAACTGTGGGTTTGAAAAAGTAGAGATTCTAGCTGTCATTTATTTAGTACATTCCACAAAATGACAGCTAGAATCTGATTGGTTGCTATAGGCAACATCTCCACTTTTCAAACCCAGTTTAGTACATCTAGCCCTAGATAGGTAATGTTATAGAAAAAACACCATCACACCATCATAGCACCATATAGTTCTATGGACAAGCTTACATGGATATGCATTAAAGTTCTATAAACTCAATGTCTCTCCCCAGGGCTAAGAGCCAAGGTCTGATTAGCTAGTATAGGCTATTGCTCTGTTATACTTTATTCAGATCAATTATATACTAAAAAAACAAACTAGCAACTGTGGTAACACAAATAATATCAGAGTGAGATGCAATCATCTTTCTTTTTAAATCAACATAAAAATATATATAGAAGCTCGGTATATATTTGGTAATTAATCTTTTATTCAAGTCAATTTTAGTAGCTTGTGAAATGTAAAAAAACACTTTAAAGGTAACTCCACTTAAAATGTATTTTTTACCTAACATCACTCTTCCTAGAACTATCATGCCAGGTATATCCTTGCAGTTTGGGAGAAGTTGACCCCACAAGCTTTGTAACGCTTCATGTCCAAAGCTTGACAACCTGGAAAAAGGGAGGTTTAAACTAGGGATGTGCACCGGCGACTTTTGAGGTCTCGTGTTTTGTGTTTTGGATCCGGATTTTCGTTATTTTTGAGGTTCGGATTTGTCTCGCAAAACACTTGACGAAAGGTCTCGGTTCGGATTTAAGGTTTTGGATTCGGATTTTTTTTGAAAAAAACATAAAAAGTTTAAAAATCAAGTTTTTGGGCTTATTTTCACTCCTAGGCTATTATTAACCTCAATAACATTCAATAACAAGCATTTCCACTAATTTACAGTGTATTCTGAACACCTCACAATATAGTTATTAGTCCAAAACGTTGCAACAAGGTATCTTTCTGGACTGCGTAGAGGAGTGGGTCACCACAATATATATTAAAAACCCTGAACTTTTATGATTCGCACCAATAAATGTACCTGGACTGCGTAGAGGAGTGGGTCACCACAATATATATTAAAAACCCTGAACTTTTATGATTCGCACCAATAAATGTACCTGGACTGCGTAGAGGAGTGGGTCACCACAATATATTAAAAACCCTGAACTTTTATGATTCGCACCAATAAATGTACCTGGACTGCGTAGAGGAGTGGGTCACCACAATATCTTAAAAACCCTGAACTTTTATGATTCGCACCAATAAATGTACCTGGACTGCGTAGAGGAGTGGGTCACCACAATATATATTAAAAACCCTGAACTTTTATGATTCGCACCAATAAATGTACCTGGACTGCGTAGAGGAGTGGGTCACCACAATATCTTAAAAACCCTGAACTTTTATGATTCGCACCAATAAATGTACCTGGACTGCGTAGAGGAGTGGGTCACCACAATATCTTAAAAACCCTGAACTTTTATGATTCGCACCAATAAATGTACCTGGACTGCGTAGAGGAGTGGGTCACCACAATATATATTAAAAACCCTGAACTTTTATGATTCGCACCAATAATTGTACCTGGACTGCGTAGAGGAGTGGGTCACCACAATATATTAAAAACCCTGAACTTTTATGATTCGCACCAATAAATGTACCTGGACTGCGTAGAGGAGTGGGTCACCACAATATCTTAAAAACCCTGAACTTTTATGATTCGCACCAATAAATGTACCTGGACTGCGTAGAGGAGTGGGTCACCACAATATATATTAAAAACCCTGAACTTTTATGATTCGCACCAATAAATGTACCTGGACTGCGTAGAGGAGTGGGTCACCACAATATATTAAAAACCCTGAACTTTTATGAATCGCACCAATAAATGTACCTGGACTGCGTAGAGGAGTGGGTCACCACAATATATTAAAAACCCTGAACTTTTATGATTCGCACCAATAATTGTACCTGGACTGCGTAGAGGAGTGGGTCACCACAATATATTAAAAACCCTGAACTTTTATGATTCGCACCAATAATTGTACCTGGACTGCGTAGAGGAGTGGGTCACCACAATATATATTAAAAACCCTGAACTTTTATGATTCGCACCAATAAATGTACCTGGACTGCGTAGAGGAGTGGGCACTGGGCACCACAATAAAATATATAAAAAACCTTCAACAGATCTGCATTACACTACACATACGGCTGCTCCTCCATCCTCTCCATCATATACATGTTGGAGTTTTAGCGTGTGACAACCTCTTGTTTTTGATAATGTCAGTGCATTTTGAATATTTTTCAATTTGCCCCACACCACTGAATGTACTTTATCTATGATACGCAATACGCATCTATCTATCTTGACTGCGTAGTGTGGTGGCCCCGGTACACAATTTGGTACCGAGGCCACAATATAATTAAAAAACCCTCCACGTGTCAGAATTCCACCAAACAAGTATCTGGACTGCATAGTGGGGTGGCCCCGGTACCCAATTTGATACCGGGGCCACAATACCTCCTCCAAACATGGTACAGACAATTCGTCATTGAGATCCCAGACAGACAGGGTCAAAGTGTTATTGTTTGACTTTGTAAACCCAAAAAACTGTCCCTGTTGCACATAGTCGTGCAATGAAGACTGACTTTTTCATTTAAAGGCACGATCTTTCAAGTGTAGTGCTTGTAAGTCTAAGTCATATTATACTTTTGGTAAAATTGGTTTATTTTGTTCCTCTTTATGGTAATTAGTAATAGAATTAAAGTATGAAATAGAATTAAAGTATGAAATAGAATTAAAGTATGAAATAGAATTAAAGTATGAAATAGAGTGGTATATAGAGTTGTAGTGTGGTATAGATAGAGTGGTCCACACAATATAATAATAATAAAACCCTCCACGTGTCAGAATTCCACCAAACAAGTATCTGGACTGCGTAGTGTGGTGGCCCCGGTACACAATTTGGTACCGAGGCCACAATATAATTAAAAAATTGGGCATCAACTGTCACCGTTGTTTAATATCTGATACACCTAAATATGGACTGCACAGTGGAGTGGCCCCGGTAGTAAATTTGGTGCCGGGGCCACAATACCTCCTCCAACTTCCAAGTGTAGTGTTTATAAAGACAGACAGCGTCGAAGTGTTATCAGTTGGCTTTCTTAACCCTAAAATTGTCCCTGTTGCAAATATTCGTGCAATGGACAGTTACTTTTTTATTGAAAGACTCAAGCTTTCAAGTGTAGTGTTTATAAAATATAAACAACAATACAGTAGTTTTAGAGCACGGCAAAAACTCTTGTTTTAAATTATGACACGGCATTTTACTTTTGGTTTAATTTCTTGAATTTTTTAAGATTTGGTTTTACTTTTTGAACATGGCAAACGACTGTTGATTGGTCATATAATGCCAAAAAAAAAGTTCCAAGATGGAATTGTCCTTGGGCCCTCACACCCACCCTTATGTTGTTGAAATAGGACATGCACACTTTAACAAACCAATCATTTCAGCGACAGGGCCTACCAAACAACTTTGGCTGAAATGATTGGTTTGTTTGGGCCCCCACACCAAAAAAGCTATTCATCTCTCCCTGTACAGACTAAACAGGCTCTACTGAGGCAAGATGTCGTCCTCATCCTCAACCTCTGATTCCTCTCCCCCTACAGTGTGTACTTCCTCCTCATCACACATTATCAATTCGTCCCCGCTGGACTCCACAACCACAGGTCCCTCTGTAGTATCTGGAGGGCAGTGCTGTACTTCATTGAGGAATTGATTATTCATTTTTATAAACATCATTTTTTCAACGTTGTGAGGAAGCAACCTCCTTCGCCGCTCACTGACCAGGTTCCCCGCTGCACTAAAAACTCTTTCCGAGTACACACTGGAGGGGGGACAACTCAGGTAAAATAGAGCCAGTTTGTACAGGGGCTTCCAAACTGCCTTTTGGAGTTCTACCACGTCACTACCTCTAGTTAATTTAGATTGCAAGGCTTGTAAATATAAATACTTTGAAGATAAAAAAAAGCAGGCTGCACAGACTGTGGAGCTAGAAAGTGAAATTAAATGAACCACGTTACTTTGGTGGCTATCTATGCCCCCCCCCCCGCCCTACACTTGTAATTAAATATAAATAAAGCAGCCTGCATAGACTGTAGAACTAGCAATTCAAATATACAAAGAAATGGACAAAGGCAGTTTGGTATCTGTCTGCATCAGATCCCCTCTCCACTAGGAGTAAAACAGAAAACTTTTCAGCCGTTATATAATCTAGAATATAAATAGAAATTGAGAAATGCAATTTGGTATCTGTCTGCATCATAATCATCAACATCCTCCTCAGCGCCAGCTACATCAATATCCTCCTCCCAGTGTACAACATTCACACCTTCATTAGCCAAATCTGTAACTGGACTGTGGGTGATCCTTCCAGCATATGCAGAGGGCGTGCTGCAAATGCTGGATGGAGTCACCTCTTCCCGTACAGTGATGGGAAGGTCAGGGTTCACAACCAACAACACCCTTGGACTCGCCTTGGGGATTTGTGATGTCATCTGTTTAGAAGGCAGAGTTCTTTGCTGTTTTGTTGTTGTTGCTGACAGCATAACTCTCTTAAATTTTTTGTAGGGGGGGGGAGGAGGGCTTAGATCCTTGGGTGAAGCTGGACCACTAGTCATGAACACGGGACAGGGCCTAAGCCGTTCCTTGCCACTACTTGTCGTAATTGGCATATTGCCAACTTTACGTTTCTCCTCAGATGATTTTAAGTTTCTTTTTTTGCTGTTTTTTGAGAACTTGGGCTTTTTGGATTTTACATGCCCTGTACTAGGAGATTGGGCATCGTGCTTGCCAGACGACGTTGATGGCATTTCATCGTCTATGTCATGACTAGTGGCAGCAGCTTCAGCATTAGGAGGAAGTGGGTCTTGATCTTTCCCTACTTTATCCTCCAAATTTTTGGTCTCCATTATATGTAGCACAAGATACTGCAGAATGTGTGAACTTGGTAATATTGCAGTACCAATGGACTTATACTGCTGGATTGGTTTTGCAAATTTGGTTATAAATATTATATATTTTTTTTTTTTTAAATTTTTTTTTTTTTTTTTACTTTTTTTTAATTTTTAAAAAACTTGGGAATAGTGGGGAAAAAACTATGCCCTTAGAAGCACAGAGCACAGGACACAGCACCACTGGACTGAACAGGACACGGCACAGGACCCAGCAGCACTACGGAACTCAGCAGGACAGAGCACAGGACACAGCACCACTGGACTGATACTGCAGAATGTGTGAACTTGGTAATATTGCAGTACCAATAGACTTATACTGCTGGATTGGTTTTGCAAATTTGGTTATAATTATATATTTTTTTTTTTTTTAAATTTTTTATTTTTTTTTACTTTTTTTTTTTATTTTTTAAAAACTTGGGAATAATGGGGAAATAACTATGCCCTTAGAAGCACAGAGCACAGGACACAGCACCACTGGACTGAACAGGACACGGCACAGGACCCAGCAGCACTACGGAACTCAGCAGGACAGAGCACAGGACACAGCACCACTGGACTGATACTGCAGAATGTGTGAACTTGGTAATATTGCAGTACCAATGGACTTATACTGCTGGATTGGTTTTGCAAATTTGGTTATAATTATTATATATTTTTTTTTTTTTTTAAATTTTTTATTTTTTTTTACTTTTTTTTTATTTTTTAAAAACTTGGGAATAATGGGGAAATAACTATGCCCTTAGAAGCACAGAGCACAGGACACAGCACCACTGGACTGAACAGGACACGGCACAGGACCCAGTAGCACTACGGAACTCAGCAGGACAGAGCACAGCACACAGCACCACTGGACTGATACTGCAGAACACAGCACAGCACAGCACAGCACAGCACAGCACTGCACAGCACTGCACAGCACAGCACAGAACTAAACAGCACAGCACTAAACAGCACAGAACTAAACAGCACAGAACTAAACAGCACAGAACTAAACAGCACAGAACTAAACAGCACAGAACTAAACAGCACAGAACTAAACAGCACAGAGGACCACCTAACACACCCTCCCTCTACCCTGATCAATGCCCGAGTGAAGATGGCGGCGACTAGCGGGGAATTTATAGGATCCGAGTATCGCGAGATCCGACAACGGGATTATGAGTCAGAGCCTCAGTTTCACTTTTGAATTTGGCGCCAATACCCGGATCTGTCTCGGATCCGACTCGGATCCGCAACGTTCGGGTGGGCTCGGATTTCATAAATCCGAGTGCGCTCATCCCTAGTTTAAACAGGACTGTGCCATGACTCTGTCCAATCCGCACCTTTGTTAATAATCATTACTGGCACAAGGTGCAAAATGCTCTTTAGATGTATCATTATTTTGTGGTTTCTATCTAAACAAGGATTTTATCATTTCATTGACTCTATATTGTTTAACCATGATGTTCATTTTTTTACTGCATTATGTGTAATACAGTGGACAAGTTTTTTCAAATTTCCAAAGCACCTCGATAAAGCAGGTAATGTTGGAGACAGACATGATTTATGATCATTTTGATGTGCCGGACATAAAACATAGATACATTAAATCATAATTGATTTACTTTTCTTGTTATGACAGATACCTGCTGTGGCTGAACATACACAATTGGATTACACATACAAGTGTACAATGATTAGTCTGATGCTGGAAGTAATCTTGACAAAGTTGTTCTAGGAATAAAGCAATGCAAAAAATTATAATGGCAGTGGCATACCTAACCTGAGGAGTTAATTATATCTTTTTTTTCCTTGAAAGATTGAAGCATTATATACATTTCATAACCCTGTAGCACAGTAATGTCAAATAATAATTATGAATACAAATTAGGCAGCAAGTATTCTGACACACTAGTCTTAACTCATTTTGTCTATCTTTTGCCCAATTTTAATGAGTCAAAAGCAATATCTATTCTGAACTATGAAGCTGCTGCACTTTATAATCATCACAACATTTAATTTTCCAAGAATTACTCTGCCTTTAATAACCTACACCTAGCTAATGTCAACAGATAGTATGTATGTAACCTAGCACAGTATGTTTTTTAAAGAGTAAGCAGACTTTATATGTTAATTAAATAAAATAAATCTGAATGCCCTATTTTTGCAATTACCCGCTACAATATCTCTAATCATGGGATAGATGCACATTCTAGTAAAGTGTGTCTAACCTATACATCTAGTGCAGAACGTCTATCTTCAGTAGGCAGGGCATATGCCCTCTTCTTCCTCCGCATCACCTGCCTGTCATCAATGGTTTAAAGTAACACAAGTAAAGCTACTAATGCTAGTTAGTTAGCCTATGACATCAAGTATGTGACATAGTGGTGGGAGCCTGTTCTATGGAGGAAACTGCAGACATCAACGGAATATAGAAACACTGTGTATCTGACTAACATAGTGTATCTGACCAATTACTACATTTTCAAAATAAACCCTTTGGGTTTATTAAAACATTTATATGATGACATCGTTACCTAAAATTAAACTTTTCTACATTACAATGACTAAATACAGTAATATAATGTATTCATTGTGAAACGATCAATATTTCATACAATATGTTAGATCAGGGCTTGACAAACCCCAGGTGCCTGGTTGTTTTGGCTCCTAAAAATTGGGACATGGTGCCTAACACCTAGGGAGCCCTGTGTGAATCAGGATATTTGAGCTCCTCCACTGTATCACGCTGCACGCGGAGGGGCAGGTTTGGTGTATTAGCAGCAGAAAGCTCCATGATCATCTCATTAACACCCCAGAATGCCTTACACATGGCCTGGTATTTTGGAGCACCACATGTAAATTTGCTCAGAGAGGAGCTGCTCAGAGACCAGCTTATCTCTGGTCAAACAAGCTATGGCTCGTGATATATGATCTGTTGCAGTCTGGGCAAACAGAGCATTTAAAAGCCATTAAATAATATTTATTTTATTTTAAAAATGTATTAAAAATACTTTACTGATCTTAAGATGTGAGTGTGAAACCCCTCTGGTACAGGTGTTGTGATGTGCACACACTTACTTGGGGTATCCTGATGTTGCTTGTGACCCCACTTGCTGTTGTGCATGCATATGGCATCTGCCAGGGAAGTCCCCAGAATACCCCGGAATACTCAGGGATTTAAATCACAGTTACAGTGGTGTGACCAACGGGGGCGGTGCAGTGCAAGTGTACATAAATATTGAGCATCCCAATTCAAAACAGAATCAAACTTTATTACACTCTTCTTCCTCCAGCATGATGATCATAACAGTTGCAAGGTATATATATATATATATATATATATATATATATATATATATATCTATATATATATATATATAGATATATATATACATGGAAAACACCAGACTCCTCCTGTACTCACTTAGCAACAATAAAATAATTCTGTCGGCTTACATACCTGGTTTGTTGGTACAGTTATTAAACAGCATCATTCAGAACCAATCATATAAACAGTCAGATGGTAGTCAAGGTCCAGAGGTTATTGCACTACTGTTGTGCACACCATACCAACATCAGGGACCCTCCTTTACAACTTGAGCCACACTGCCTTCATGCGGCAACCCCAGCTCACGGCATGGAGGTACTTTCCAAGGGGGCTCCTACTGCGGCTGTACGAAGCAATTCTCCACTATCCAGAGACCTCTATACACCCCTGAAGCGGAGATTAACTATTTGGGGGAACACTTACAGAATATTTTCCGGTTAACACATCTCAGTTATCAATAATTCCTCCACTACAGACTGGTAGTCTCACAAAGTCTCACAGCTCTCCCCTGACTGCAGGGCATGAATTAGTCTCACATGGCATCTGCCCATGAACCCACTCTCAGGGTACTGACACTCCGTTACTATATCCAGAAGCTCTCTCCCTTTTTTATTTCTCTCACAAATGCTTCTTTGTGGCAGCTGCCACGCACTCACCTCTCTGTATGCCACTCATGCATGCCTCTCATCTCTTGGCAAGCTGTTTCAGGCCATCCACGCCTTTTGCTCTGGTGTCTCCTCCAGGGTACTCCTGAAGGTTTGGATCCTCCTCTAGCATGGCCCCTCTCTAAGAAGTCTCTATTACTATGGGGTACTGTCACCACCCCCGTTACAGGGGCTCTTCCTAATTTCTTTATAGACTCTGGCTTCCACCTGACCACTGCATACTCAGCACTTTAGCGCCATGCTACTGGTCATGCCCCGCCTATTTTGCAGCCACCCACGTCATCTTGTGGGAACACCTATCAGGTAATGCGACCACTCGTGTCACCTGCGTCACCCACAGAATGAGCCACCCCCTGGTGAGCTCCTCTGCCATCACTGAGGGCGGAGCCACCACACTTACACTCCTAATTGTTACATAAGAACACTGAGTACACTTAGGGGGCTGCATGGTGACTATTTAAACATCAAAAGGGATGCAAATTGCCCTTAATCTCAGTAAGAAGTTGAAACAATACATTTCATTAAAGAAATAGACACCTATCTGTAATAACATATCAGCAGGCATTTAAATAAGTGTTACAAGGTAAAATAAACAAATCTGACAATAAAGAAGGAAAGAGCTGGGGACTGCAGGTGAAGGCTTGGAGGGCTGCAAGTGAGGAAATCAGTTCAAAGAAATCCAGTGAGATAGGCTCCACAGCACATCTCTGGCAGAGTATCACCTCTTGGCCAAAGTCAGCCACATTTGTGTCCAGCTCCCAGGGTAGCCTCTTGTATCACCTCTTAATCTCACCTTGGGAATTGCCTGTCATGGGGAGTTGCAAAAAGGTCTCGATTGGTGGACATCTCACACTATCCAGCCCCCTCCCCTACCTCCCCAGGTGTCCTCCCTCAAGTGACCCCTGCTGGGTCCGGCTCCTGGCTGTCTGTAGAGCTCACTAGTGTACAATAGGGAGCAAACAGAAATAACAATGGTAGCTGAGTTCACTCAACTCGTGAGTATTCCCTGTGGAGATAGAATTTAACCCCAGAAGTACTTTTCCAAGGAGATGTTATAGTTCCATCACTATTACTTCCCGATAACAACATGGCTAAAAAGTGCAGTCTGGATATGGACTAGATTAATGGATGTAACACTGGTTCCATACACCATATCAGTTTCTTTACACCTTACTAATATAAATAGGATGATATTTGTATTGCGTTTAGGTCAGGAGCTAGAGGGAAGCAGGATTCAGGAAAATCACTATACATAATTTTTAATGTCTCTGGGCAGCTTACCCACCTGCTGTCACCTACAAAATACCAGAAGCTGATAGACGTTTGTTTAAAAAAACCTGCAAATTGCATTCACTTTGCGTTCCTTGAGGAATCAGGCTGCTTGTGCTTAGGGACAGGGAGGAGTAGGGAAGGATGCATGTCATTCTCAACCTGTATTCCTCCAATTTAGTGGAATATCTGTGCCTAACTTTGAATGTAGCCACTTATCCATTTTACTAAGGCTACTTTTCAGCACTTAATCTATATGTTTTACTTTTATTATTATAGGAAATTATACTGTACCTAAGTCTCTCTAGGTGATCGTACCCACTGCTGTTTATACTCTAATTGCCTGGCCTTTATGCTTTGTAAACCTCAAAATATTATAATTGCTAATTGGGACTGCTTATTTCATATAGAATATACAGTTTTTCACCTACAAAATTTAACGTCTATTCATCGAGGTGCAACAAATTGTTATTATTTTCAGCTGGTTTTAATGACATTAGCAATGTACTGGGGTTTTTCTACAATCAAATCATATCTACGCGTTGCCCACATGTTAGAGCACATTGTATGCTTTTATATGTTGACAGAATGTAAAATATTTAAAATTGATGACACTGCATGGGGGAAGCAATTAACTTTAGTAGTTTTCACTCCTGGCGACATGTGGCTAGTAAAACAATTTACAAATGCTGCTTGGGATGCCACTGTGCAAAATGGTGAAAAAAAAGTGAAACCAAAATTTGATTTGCACAAAATCTTGCTGCATCTTCACTCATCTCAATCAGCAGTACGTCAGTGTTGATCATGGTATTTTCATTTGCATTCTGCATTGTAACTAAATATATCGCTCTCTGACCACCTTGAAATATGCATAAATTCCAAATATCTTGAAAAGAATTCATCTTATACCACATTTGGCTTTGTGTGTGTATAGTATGAAAATGTGTTACTTTCACCTTCATCTCCATCACTGTGTAATTGTATCTGGAAAGATGGAAGTTTTCAGAGTTTATTCGTCCCTATGCAAATGATCATGTACTGCTGCACAGCACTAAATAATTAACTCCTAATTCATACCCAAATGCCATATGATTAAAGTAGCAGGAATTTGTGAGCGGTAACACTTTGCTTATTATTTTAATCATTAACAATCTTAAAATATACACAAGATACCAGTGAGAATATATTCACTTTCCTGATAATTGCTGAAACATGATGGAGCTCATGTAGTATTGGACACATTTTCGGACCAAATGCAAGAAGGAAAAAGTGCATCTCTCAAGATGCACCCACTACAGCCCTGGTATACCATCATCATCTATTTATATAGAACCACTCATTTTGCAGCACTGTACAGAGAACACACTCACATCAGTCTCTGCCACATTGGAGCTTACAGTATAAATTTCCTAACATACAGAGATTTGATAGCAGCCAATTAACCTAGTAGTATGTTTTTGGAGTGTGAGAGGAAACCAGAGCATCTGGAGGAAACCCACACAAACACAAAGAGAACATACAAACTCCACACAGATAAGGCCATGGTCAGGAATTGAACTTATGACCCCAGGGTTGTGAGGCCACCGTGCTGGTATGATCACACAATTTATGTCAGGAGTAAGGGGAATTCCCATGCTGTCATGGGAAACCCGTTAGTCTATAAATAGAGCTTGCGGCTCTGTTTATTTAATTTGTTACGGGTTGCTTGTATTAGATACAAGCAAAGTAAGCGTCGTCAAGATGTTCCAGATGGAATTACAAATGGGGGTCCTTCAGACCCAAAGAGAGAAGACTTCAAGCCGTGTGGATTTACAAATGGGGGTCCTCCTGCCCCGAACATCAAAAGATTGTTTTCAAGCATGGACATGTGGAATTACAAATATGGGGTTCTATGTGACCCAAAGAACAGAAGGTTTTATTTAAGCATGGACTTTTGGAATTACAAATATTTATGGACATGGGTTTCAAGCCATTTTGATTAAAAGCTGCTGACAAAAGAAGAAGACATCATATTGGTGAGCATATGGGGTTTAATTATTTTAATAAATAGATGTGGTATTAAAGAGAGTGTTTTATTGTTTTTATTGGGGTTTTATTATTTTTATTAAAATGTTGTGGTTTCTACGAGGGAGTTGTGGCTTTTTTAACATTTTTGTTTGTGGAACTACTGGTCGCAGCAAGGCATGGGTGTCAGGCCATGTTGGCACTTGTGGTTCTCCAAGTGCCAGCATGACCGGACTGCCATGGGTATGCTGGTGCTTATAGTTCTACAAGCACCAACAGGCCCAGACTCTTTAGGGCAGCCTGGCTGGGACTTGTAGTTCCGCTAAACAAAAATGGTGTGTTTCCTTGTTTTTTTTTTTACAATCTATCACCATTATTAACCTACACCCAACTCCCAGGGGTGTAGGAAGAGCCCTGTCGCGTGTCCCCCTGCTATAGTGCCAACCACCCCATCTGGTTTGCCTAGTGCTGGATGTGTAAAAATGGGGGGCATCCCACACAATTTTTTTCCCGATTTGCGCAAACCAGTGGGCAGCACGGTGGCTTAGTGGTTAGCACTTCTGCCTAACAGCACTAGGGTCATGAGTTTGATTTATGACCATGGCCTTATCTGTGTGGAGTTTCGATGTACTCCCTATGTTTGTGTGGGTTTCCTCCCACACTCCCAACACATACCAGTAGGTTAATTGGCTGCTATCAAATTGACTTTAGTCTCTGTTTGTGTCTGTGTGTGTGTGTGTGTGTGTGTGTGTGTGTGTGTGTGTGTGTGTGTGTGTGTGTATGTTAGGGAATTTAGACTGTAAGCTTCAATAGGGCAGGGACCGATGCAAATGAGTTCTATGTCCAGCGCTGCGGAATTAGGGACGCTATATAAATAACTGGTGATGATGATGATTGTAGAGGACCACCAGAGACAGGGTGTGACTACCCTTCAGGGAGCAGGTGTAACTGGCCCATTGAGGTTATGGCTAGTACTATACTGTACAGTGGTCGAAGTGGGAATTTAGAAGTCCTGGTATGGGAAACTGAAGAGATTGGCTGGGGGCCATCTTGGCCCCTAGAAATTTTAGGGATTTTGATAGTGTGAAATTTTAATTTTACATTACTTTTAATACTACATAGTTTAATATGAAACATATTAAAGGATAAAAGGCTATCCGACCTGTGCCCCCCCCCTACCTGTGCACCCACTTCTCCTCCACGTCTCTTGTGTTAGTTACGTTAATGTCTCCCCTGTGTTTGTTCACCTCTTACTTATGGCTTCCATGTGTCTAGTCTCCTTTCCCTTATCTGTTTCCTTTGTCTGTCCACACTCTATGCACCCCTAACTTCATCCCAGGTAACCCCCTCTCTCATTCCCCATCTGCTCTCCTCTGTGCCTCATCCCCTGCTTCTCTCTCTCCCTTACCCTCTGCTCTTGCCTGTCTATACCTCCTCTTCCTACTTCTAATTTTCCCTCTCACTTGTGATGTGAGGAGAGGAAGTGTCTGAATATGTATTACCTCTCCCTGTCGATATTTCTATCTGAAACATAAACAAGATGTATTGATGCAAAAATAACAAATAAGTAATGTTTATGAAGTAAATCACATGCTGAGTAACATGTACTTCAGAGAGGGCAGGTTGTCTATATATAACGTATCACTAATCACAGTGTGTCAGGACAACTCAATGCTGAATTCAGCAGTCTTAGCTTGTTACAGGTTATATTTTAGATATGAAAAGCAGAGGTGCCTTACATTTCCTAGAACACTGTACAATCATTGCAGAGCACTGTACAGTCAGGGACAAAAGTTTTGAAAATAACACAAATAACATTTTTCAAGAAGTCGGCTACGTCATGTTTTTATGATGCCAATTTGCATATACTCCAGAATGTCCTGAAGAGTGATCAGATAAATTGCAATTTATTTCAAAGTCCCTCTTTGCCACACTTCGCCAGCCATTTTACATCGCAGCCTCAAACCATCCTATAGTAAATGTGGCTGTTTGGACCACGGCCAAACTCAAATCTTAGTAAATCTAGCCCTATATGTCAGTGTGTGTCTGTGTTATTGTGAGTTTATTTGCCAGGTTAAGTCTGGTTGACAGTCGGTCATTGCAGATGTCTATTTTAAAGAATGGATCTAATTTAGCCCCTACCGAAATTATATGGATATTTGAAGTCACCACATAACTGAGGTCTGTGTCTTTGTACTTTTTATATGGTCAGAGAACAATTTGGTAACTTCAGATACTATAACAACTTACAATAGGGGGTACATTATCTTATATGAAATTTAATGACAGTTAAAAACTTATAGAAATAGAAGATTCTGACATTGTTACACCAAGGATGCAAACTGAAATGTAAGGAAAGGTTAGATTATAATAAAAATGACACTAATATGAAGGTTTTACAATGGCATTTTAGAATGGCATGGATATTGCTTCCTCTATTACCTTAGGTGACATCTACATCTCCACTACAACCATATGATGTCCTTGACCCTGACCAGCCCCACAGTATAGTATATTGGCACCCACAGCTAGATTTTGGAGTGGGACGTTACAGGCATCCTGCAATACCAGTGCTATACCTTTATTCCATCAGCTGTTTTTCCTTTTTCATTTTTTATCATTTTAAATTGTATTTATTATGTGTGGACATTATATTTTGCTTTATATAGTAAGGCAATGAAGTACTACATGTTTCATACTTTGAAAGAAAAGCTTGTATTTTTAGCGTATAATATCACATTGCAGTAACACACTGTCCGTTGTTTTTTAAACGTCAGAGGAAATGTTTAATCTGAGTAGGGTTCACCTTTACCGGATGCATGTGAATATAAAGTGACCGATATAACCATCAGATGTGGAATTGATTATTTATTTTAGATAGCGTCTCCTGATATCATCTTCATACAGACACCTGTACCAGGCTTTTTCTTTCCTTCAGTTGTATGCAGCATGACCTTCTGACCCACTGAAATGTCAGTTCACTTTGCTATGCATAACATTTACCAATAAACTATATTCCAAGTATTATATTTTCTGGGTTGTTCTTTCTGTAGAAAATGGCTCAGCAATTCAGCAATTTTACAGTTAATCATCTGAATTTTGAATAAAAATTAAATAGTCTATATAATAGGTTTACGTAAGGATAAAATGCTACGCTATTCATTCTTATTTTGTTTAATGGTGTAAATTTTCCAAGGTGCGATTTTGCAAATCCAGCGATTTTCTCGGGAGAGTTGAAACTCGCTGATGTATGAACCTGAGATTTCATGTAAAATCGCCAGAGTTATGTTTCTGTTAAAATCGCTATTGCAAAAATTGATAAAGATCAAAGTACCGACTGTTTGCCACTCTAGTTATACAAGTCTCAAATGTATAAAGCTGCGATTGAGCAAACTCTCCTGAGTTTGCTTTAAAAATTGCTAGATACAACACGCTGCATCCTAGCAGTGTGATTAGTAAACACATCTCTGTTACACTCTGAGACAATACAGCCAGAGGTCTGGGCAGCTGTCAAATATGTAAAAATAGATAAAAGTGAAAAAAAAAAAAAGCATGGGTCCCCCCCGCCCTACCAATATTAACCCTAGTGCTGCCAGCCTACTGCTGATTTCATGAAAATTGGCAAAACATTTTGCGTGGAGTCCCCCCGATTTTCACTTAACCAGCACTAGGCAAACCAGCCTGGGGTGGCTGGCACTAAAGCTTGGGGACACGCAGCAGGGGTCCACCTGCCATAATGACAACCAACCCCAGGCTGTTCAGCGCGTTGCTGGATTCCCTAGGGAGTGGGGTTCGCCAAAAAAAATGTGTGTCCCCCCCCTCTAGGGCCAACCAGCCCAGTGTTGAAAGCACTAGGGCTCTTCCTGCACCCCTGGGTGGTGGATGCAGGGTAATAACAGTGATTATATAGTTAAAAAAACAAACAGACACCATTTTGTTTTGTGGAATTACAAGTCCCAGCCAGCCCGAGCTGCCATAAACTAGAGATGAGCGCACTCGGATTTCGTGAATCCGAGCCCACCCGAACGTTTCCGATCCGAGCCGGATCCGAGACAGATCCGGGTATTGGCGCCAAATGAAAACCTGAAACCGAGGCTCTGAGTCATAATCCCGCTGTCGGATCTCGCGATACTCGGATCCTATAAATTCCCCGCTAGTCGCCGCCATCTTCACTCGGGCATTGATCAGGGTAGAGGGAGGGTGTGTTAGGTGTCAGGAGATTGTCCTCTGAAGAGGACCGTGACATGCCACCAGCTCCACCTTCATTTTCATCACTGTTTATGCAGTTCCAAAAAAGAGGAACTGCAATTTCTATTGCTACCTTCTTTCTTTCTGTATTTCCTGTGCCCTGTGGTCTGTTCTGCTAAGGGCATTGTTATTTCCAAGTTATCCAAAAGTTCTAAAAAAAATAAATTTAAATTTATAAAAAAAATTATAACAAATTAATTTAAAAAAAATAATGAAAAATTGTCCAAAAAATATTGGAAAAAACTATTACAAAATTTTAAAAAAATCTAGCTTGTACTGCTATTTAAAAGTCTAACTACGATCATTCACTGTTGCTGTACCCAAAAATAATAGGTACTGCTATTAAAGTACAGTCCAGTGGTACTCTCCTGTGCCGCAGATAATTTGTGAAAGGTTTGCCGAGTGTGTGTAGTTATGTATCACAGGTTTTAAGAAGACGCACAACACTGACAACCTGTTAGAGAAACTGAGGGAAATTATCTCTCTGTGGCTCACCCCACTTAGACTCTCCTGGGGATTAGAATAACTGCCATTTCTATTACTACCTTCTTTCTTTCTCTAGTAAAAAAAATAATAATAACTACCACTTCTAGTACTACCTTCTTTCTTTCGATATTAAAATAAATAAATAATGTCATTTCTATTACTACGTTAATTGTTTGTGCAGTCACAAAAAAGAGGAACTGCGCCCTTAACTGCTATGTTGGGTTTTTTTTTTAAATCCAGTATTTTTATTGAAATTTTTTAAGATATAAACATACTAAACAACAAAAAGAAAAGAAAAACAATTGCATACATATCGGAATTAAATGACGGAATTTACAAGATTACATTAAAGCATAATAATAATAAATGTGCTATAATCATTCAGGATCATACATCGTAAATGCTTATACATAAGTATGTTACACATGCAGGGTATTATAAGAACTGCGGTAGCCATACATTTAAGTAGATAGAGCATCTGTACTAGATGACATAGGATAGAAAGGAGACTCTAACCATCTGTACCATATATTCTCAAATTCCTTCAGAGCCTGTCTGCTAGTATAAACAAATCTCTCATGCCTTATGGTGGTATTGACCAGTGCCTTCCAATTTTTAACCGTGGGACTCGTCGGGGCCAACCACAGCCTCGCTATACAGACCTTAGCCAACATCAATAACTGTGAAATGTACATTTTTGTCAGTTTATTAACTTTCCCCTTCAATCGGAGCCCAAAGAGACAAGTGGCCAGTGAACTAAGAGACACTTCAATTCCAGTAACCTGAATACATCTCCTGATCCTTCGCCAGAAGATTTGTATACATGAACACTCCCATAGAAGGTGCCAAAAGTTAGCATTGATCGAATTGCATTTCGGACAGTTAGGGGTAGCATCATTAGTGATAGCTATGTTGGTTTTAGATGTCCATCCGGTGTCCGCCATCTGTTCCCTGGAATTCAGACCAGTTGAGGGTTTTATTATTATATTGTGGCCCCGGTATCAAATTGGGTACCGGGGCCACTCCACTATGCAGTCCAGATACTTGTTTGGTGGAATTCTGACTAGTTGAGGGTGTATTTATTATATTGTGGCCCCGGTATCAAATTGGGTACCGGGGCCACCCCACTACGCAGTCCAGATACTTGTTTGGTGGAATTCTGACCAGTTGAGGGTGTATTAATTATATTGTGGCCCCGGTATCAAATTGGGTACTGGGGCCACCCCACTACGCAGTCCAGAAACTTTTTTTTGGGAATTCAGACCCGTGGAGGGTTTTTTAATTATATTGTGGTGACCACTCCTCTACGCAGTCCAGGTACATTTTTTGGTGCGATTCAGACCAGTTGAGGGTTTTTAAATTATATTGTGGTGACCACTCCTCTACGCAGTCTAGGTACATTTTTTGGTGCGATTCAGACCAGTTGATGGATATCTTATTCTATTGTGGTGACCACTCTTCTACGCAGTCCAGATACATTTTTTGGTGCGATTCAGACCAGTTGAGGGTTTTTAAATTATATTGTGGTGACCACTCCTCTACGCAGTCCAGGTACTTTTTTTGGTGCGATTCAGACCAGTTTATGGTTTTCTTATTCTATTGTGGTGACCACTCCTCTACGCAGTCCAGATACATTTTTTGGTGCGATTCAGACCAGTTGAGGGTTTTTAAATTATATTGTGGTGACCACTCCTCAACGCAGTCCAGGTACATTTTTCGGTGTAATTAACACCAGTTGATGGTTTTCTTATTATATTGTGGTGACCACTCCTCTACGCAGTCCAGATACATTTTTTGGTGCGATTCAGACCAGTTGAGGGTTTTTAAAATTTATTGTGGTGACCACTACTCTACGCAGTCCAGGTACTTTTTTTGGTGTAATTAACACCAGTTGATGGTTTTCTTATTATATTGTGGTAACCACTCCTCTACGCAGTCCAGATACATTTTTTGGTACGATTCAGACTAGTTGAGGGTTTTTAAATTATATTGTGGTGACCACAACTCTACGCAGTCCAGGTACTTTTTTTGGTGCGATTCAGACCAGTTGATGGTTTTCTTATTATATTGTGGTGACCACTCCTCTACGCAGTCCAGGTACATTTTTTGGTGTGATTCAGACCAGTTGAGGGTTTTTAAATTATATTGTGGTGACCACTCCTCTACGCAGTCCAGGCACTTTTTTTGGTGCGATTCAGACCAGTTTATGGTTTTCTTATTCTATTGTGGTGACCACTCCTCTACGCAGTCCAGATACATTTTTTGGTGCGATTCAGACTAGTTGAGGGTTTTTAAATTATATTGTGGTGACCACTCCTCTACGCAGTCCAGGTACATTTTTCGGTGTAATTAACACCAGTTGATGGTTTTCTTATTATATTGTGGTGACCACTCCTCTACGCAGTCCAGATACATTTTTTGGTGCGATTCAGACCAGTTGAGGGCTTTTAAATTTTATTGTGGTGACCACTCCTCTACGCAGTCCAGGTACTTTTTTTGGTGTAATTAACACCAGTTGATGGTTTTCTTATTATATTGTGGTGACCACTCCTCTACGCAGTCCAGACACATTTTTTGGTGCGATTCAGACTAGTTGAGGGTTTTTAAATTATATTGTGGTGACCACTCCTCTACGCAGTCCAGGTACATTTTTTGGTGTGATTCAGACCAGTTGAGGGTTTTTAAATTATATTGTGGTGACCACTCCTCTACGCAGCCCAGGTACTTTTTTTGGTGCGATTCAGACCAGTTGATGGTTTTCTTATTATATTGTGGTGACCACTCCTCTACGCAGTCCAGATACATTTTTTGGTGCGATTCAGACCAGTTGAGGGTTTTTAAATTATATTGTGGTGACCACTCCTCTACGCAGTCCAGGTACATTTTTCGGTGTAATTAACACCAGTTGATGGTTTTCTTATTATATTGTGGTGACCACTCCTCTACGCAGCCCAGGTACTTTTTTTGGTGCGATTCAGACCAGTTTATGGTTTTCTTATTCTATTGTGGTGACCACTCCTCTACGCAGTCCAGATACATTTTTTGGTGCGATTCAGACCAGTTGAGGGTTTTTAAATTATATTGTGGTGACCACTCCTCTACGCAGTCCAGGTACATTTTTCGGTGTAATTAACACCAGTTGATGGTTTTCTTATTATATTGTGGTGACCACTCCTCTACGCAGCCCAGGTACTTTTTTTGGTGCGATTCAGACCAGTTTATGGTTTTCTTATTCTATTGTGGTGACCACTCCTCTACGCAGTCCAGATACATTTTTTGGTGCGATTCAGACCAGTTGAGGGTTTTTAAATTATATTGTGGTGACCACTCCTCTACGCAGTCCAGGTACATTTTTCGGTGTAATTAACACCAGTTGATGGTTTTCTTATTATATTGTGGTGACCACTCCTCTACGCAGCCCAGGTACTTTTTTTGGTGCGATTCAGACCAGTTGAGGGTTTTCAAATTTTATTGTGGTGACCACTCCTCTACGCAGTCCAGGTACTTTTTTTGGTGTAATTAACACCAGTTGATGGATATCTTATTCTATTGTGGTGACCACTCCTCTACGCAGTCCAGATACATTTTTTGGTGCGATTCAGACCAGTTGAGGGTTTTTAAATTATATTGTGGTGACCACTCCTCTACGCAGTCCAGGTACTTTTTTTGGTGCGATTCAGACCAGTTTATGGTTTTCTTATTCTGTTGTGGTGACCACTCCTCTACGCAGTCCAGATACATTTTTTGGTGCGATTCAGACCAGTTGAGGGTTTTTAAATTATATTGTGGTGACCACTCCTCTACGCAGTCCAGGTACATTTTTCGGTGTAATTAACACCAGTTGATGGTTTTCTTATTATATTGTGGTGACCACTCCTCTACGCAGTCCAGATACATTTTTTGGTGCGATTCAGACCAGTTGAGGGTTTTTAAATTTTATTGTGGTGACCACTACTCTACGCAGTCCAGGTACTTTTTTTGGTGTAATTAACACCAGTTGATGGTTTTCTTATTATATTGTGGTAACCACTCTACGCAGTCCAGATACATTTTTTGGTACGATTCAGACTAGTTGAGGGTTTTTAAATTATATTGTGGTGACCACTCCTCTACGCAGTCCAGGTACTTTTTTTGGTGCGATTCAGACCAGTTGATGGTTTTCTTATTATATTGTGGTGACCACTCCTCTACGCAGTCCAGATACATTTTTTGGTGTGATTCAGACCAGTTGAGGGTTTTTAAATTATATTGTGGTGACCACTCCTCTACGCAGTCCAGGCACTTTTTTTGGTGCGATTCAGACCAGTTTATGGTTTTCTTATTTTATTGTGGTGACCACTCCTCTACGCAGTCCAGATACATTTTTTGGTGCGATTCAGACCAGTTGAGGGTTTTTAAATTATATTGTGGTGACCACTCCTCTACGCAGTCCAGGTACATTTTTCGGTGTAATTAACACCAGTTGATGGTTTTCTTATTATATTGTGGTGACCACTCCTCTACGCAGTCCAGATACATTTTTTGGTGCGATTCAGACCAGTTGAGGGTTTTTAAATTTTATTGTGGTGACCACTCCTCTACGCAGTCCAGGTACTTTTTTTGGTGTAATTAACACCAGTTGATGGTTTTCTTATTATATTGTGGTGACCACTCCTCTACGCAGTCCAGATACATTTTTTGGTGCGATTCAGACTAGTTGAGGGTTTTTAAATTATATTGTGGTGACCACTCCTCTACGCAGTCCAGGTACTTTTTTTTGGTGCGATTCAGACCAGTTGAGGGTTTTTAAATTATATTGTGGTGACCACTCCTCTACGCAGTCCAGGTACATTTTTTGGTGTGATTCAGACCAGTTGAGGGTTTTTAAATTATATTGTGGTGACCACTCCTCTACGCAGCCCAGGTACTTTTTTTGGTGCGATTCAGACCAGTTTATGGTTTTCTTATTCTATTGTGGTGACCACTCCTCTACGCAGTCCAGATACATTTTTTGGTGCGATTCAGACCAGTTGAGGGTTTTTAAATTATATTGTGGTGACCACTCCTCTATGCAGTCCAGGTACATTTTTCGGTGTAATTAACACCAGTTGATGGTTTTCTTATTATATTGTGGTGACCACTCCTCTACGCAGTCCAGATACATTTTTTGGTGCGATTCAGACCAGTTGAGGGTTTTTAAATTTTATTGTGGTGACCACTCCTCTACGCAGTCCAGGTACTTTTTTTGGTGTAATTAACACCAGTTGATGGTTTTCTTATTATATTGTGGTGACCACTCCTCTACGCAGTCCAGATACATTTTTTGGTGCGATTCAGACTAGTTGAGGGTTTTTAAATTATATTGTGGTGACCACTCCTCTACGCAGCCCAGGTACTTTTTTTGGTGCGATTCAGACCAGTTGATGGTTTTCTTATTATATTGTGGTGACCACTCCTCTACGCAGTCCAGGTACATTTTTTGGTGTGATTCAGACCAGTTGAGGGTTTTTAAATTATATTGTGGTGACCACTCCTCTACGCAGCCCAGGTACTTTTTTTGGTGCGATTCAGACCAGTTTATGGTTTTCTTATTCTATTGTGGTGACCACTCCTCTACGCAGTCCAGATACATTTTTTGGTGCGATTCAGACCAGTTGAGGGTTTTTAAATTATATTGTGGTGACCACTCCTCTACGCAGTCCAGGTACATTTTTCGGTGTAATTAACACCAGTTGATGGTTTTCTTATTATATTGTGGTGACCACTCCTCTACGCAGTCCAGATACATTTTTTGGTGCGATTCAGACCAGTTGAGGGTTTTCAAATTTTATTGTGGTGACCACTCCTCTACGCAGTCCAGGTACTTTTTTTGGTGTAATTAACACCAGTTGATGGTTTTCTTATTATATTGTGGTGACCACTCCTCTACGCAGTCCAGATACATTTTTTGGTGCGATTCAGACCAGTTGAGGGTTTTTAAATTATATTGTGGTGACCACTCCTCTACGCAGTCCAGGTACATTTTTCGGTGTAATTAACACCAGTTGATGGTTTTCTTATTATATTGTGGTGACCACTCCTCTACGCAGTCCAGATACATTTTTTGGTGCGATTCAGACCAGTTGAGGGTTTTTAAATTTTATTGTGGTGACCACTCCTCTACGCAGTCCAGGTACATTTTTCGGTGTAATTAACACCAGTTGATGGTTTTCTTATTATATTGTGGTGACCACTCCTCTACGCAGTCCAGATACATTTTTTGGTGCGATTCAGACCAGTTGAGGGTTTTTAAATTTTATTGTGGTGACCACTCCTCTACGCAGTCCAGGTACTTTTTTTGGTGTAATTAACACCAGTTGATGGTTTTCTTATTATATTGTGGTGACCACTCCTCTACGCAGTCCAAATACATTTTTTGGTGCGATTCAGACTAGTTGAGGGTTTTTTAATTATATTGTGGTGACCACTCCTCTACGCAGTCCAGGTACATTTTTCGGTGTAATTAACACCAGTTGATGGTTTTCTTATTAAATTGTGGTGACCACTCCTCTACGCAGTCCAGATACATTTTTTGGTGCGATTCAGACCAGTTGAGGGTTTTTAAATTATATTGTGGTGACCACTCCTCTACGCAGTCCAGCTACATTTTTCGGTGTAATTAACACCAGTTGATGGTTTTCTTATTAAATTGTGGTGACCACTCCTCTACGCAGTCAAGATACAATTTTTGGTGCAATTCAGACCAGTTGAGGGTTTTTAAATTATATTGTGGTGACCACTCCTCGACGCAGTCCAGGTACTTTTTTTTGGTGCGATTCAGACCAGTTGATGGTTTTCTTATTATATTGTGGTGACCACTCCTCTACGCAGTCCAGATAATTTTTTTGGTGCGATTCAGACCAGTTGAGGGTTTTTAAATTATATTGTGGTGACCACTCCTCTACGCAGTCCAGGTACATTTTTCGGTGTAATTACCACCAGTTGATGGTTTTCTTATTATATTGTGGTGACCACTCCTCTACGCAGTCCAGATACATTTTTTATTGCGATTCAGACCAGTTGAGGGTTTTTAAATTATATTGTGGTGACCACTCCTCTACGCAGTCCAGATACATTTTTTGGTGCGATTCAGACCAGTTGAGGGTTTTTAAATTTTATTGTGGTGACCACTCCTCTACGCAGTCCAGGTACATTTTTCGGTGTAATTAACACCAGTTGATGGTTTTCTTATTATATTGTGGTGACCACTCCTCTACGCAGTCCAGATACATTTTTTGGTGCGATTCAGACCAGTTGAGGGTTTTTAAATTTTATTGTGGTGACCACTCCTCTACGCAGTCCAGGTACTTTTTTTGGTGTAATTAACACCAGTTGATGGTTTTCTTATTATATTGTGGTGACCACTCCTCTACGCAGTCCAGATACATTTTTTGGTGCGATTCAGACTAGTTGAGGGTTTTTTAATTATATTGTGGTGACCACTCCTCTACGCAGTCCAGGTACATTTTTCGGTGTAATTAACACCAGTTGATGGTTTTCTTATTAAATTGTGGTGACCACTCCTCTACGCAGTCCAGATACATTTTTTGGTGCGATTCAGACCAGTTGAGGGTTTTTAAATTATATTGTGGTGACCACTCCTCTACGCAGTCCAGGTACATTTTTCGGTGTAATTAACACCAGTTGATGGTTTTCTTATTAAATTGTGGTGACCACTCCTCTACGCAGTCAAGATACAATTTTTGGTGCAATTCAGACCAGTTGAGGGTTTTTAAATTATATTGTGGTGACCACTCCTCGACGCAGTCCAGGTACTTTTTTTTGGTGCGATTCAGACCAGTTGATGGTTTTCTTATTATATTGTGGTGACCACTCCTCTACGCAGTCCAGATAATTTTTTTGGTGCGATTCAGACCAGTTGAGGGTTTTTAAATTATATTGTGGTGACCACTCCTCTACGCAGTCCAGGTACATTTTTCGGTGTAATTACCACCAGTTGATGGTTTTCTTATTATATTGTGGTGACCACTCCTCTACGCAGTCCAGATACATTTTTTATTGCGATTCAGACCAGTTGAGGGTTTTTAAATTATATTGTGGTGACCACTCCTTTACGCAGTCCAGGTACTTTTTTTTGGTGCGATTCAGACCAGTTTATGGTTTTCTTATTATATTGTGGTGACCACTCCTCTACGCAGTCCAGATACATTTTTTGGTGCAATTCAGACCAGTTGAGGGTTTTCTTATTAAATTGTGGTGACCACTCCTCTACGCAGTCCAGGTACATTTTTTGGTGCGATTCAGACCAGTTGAGGGTTTTTAAATTTTATTGTGGTGACCACTCCTCTACGCAGTCCAGGTACTTTTTTTGGTGTAATTAACACCAGTTGATGGTTTTCTTATTATATTGTGGTGACCACTCCTCTACGCAGTCCAGATACATTTTTTGGTGCGATTCAGACTAGTTGAGGGTTTTTTCAATTATATTGTGGTGACCACTCCTCTACGCAGTCCAGGTACTTTTTTTGGTGCGATTCAGACCAGTTTATGGTTTTCTTATTATATTGTGGTGACCACTCCTCTACGCAGTCCAGATACATTTTTTGGTGCGATTCAGACCAGTTGAGGGTTTTTAAATTATATTGTGGTGACCACTCCTCTACGCAGTCCAGGTACATTTTTCGGTGTAATTAACACCAGTTGATGGTTTTCTTATTAAATTGTGGTGACCACTCCTCTACGCAGTCCAGATACATTTTTTGGTGCAATTCAGACCAGTTGAGGGTTTTTAAATTATATTGTGGTGACCACTCCTCGACGCAGTCCAGGTACTTTTTTTGGTGCGATTCAGACCAGTTGATGGTTTTCTTATTATATTGTGGTGACCACTCCTCTACGCAGTCCAGATACATATTTTGGTGCGATTCAGACCAGTTGAGGGTTTTTAAATTATATTGTGGTGACCACTCCTCTACGCAGTCCAGGTACATTTTTCGGTGTAATTAACACCAGTTGATGGTTTTCTTATTATATTGTGGTGACCACTCCTCTACGCAGTCCAGATACATTTTTTGGTGCGATTCAGACCAGTTGAGGGTTTTTAAATTATATTGTGGTGACCACTCCTTTACGCAGTCCAGGTACTTTTTTTGGTGCGATTCAGACCAGTTTATGGTTTTCTTATTATATTGTGGTGACCACTCCTCTACGCAGTCCAGATACATTTTTTGGTGCAATTCAGACCGGTTGAGGGTTTTTAATTATATTGTGGTGACCACTCCTCTACGCAGTCTAGGTACATTTTTTGGTGCGATTCAGACCAGTTGATGGTTTTCTTATTATATTGTGGTGACCACTCGTCTACGCAGTCCAGGTACATTTTTTGGTGTGATTTAGACCAGTTGAGGGTTTTTAAATTATATTGTGGTGACCACTCCTCTACGCAGTCCAGGTACTTTTTTTGGTGCGATTCAGACCAGTTGATGGTTTTCTTATTATATTGTGTTGACCACTCCTCTACGCAGTCCAGATACATTTTTTGGTGCGATTCAGACCAATTGAGGGTTTTTAAATTATATTGTGGTGACCACTCCTCTACGCAGTCCAGGTACATTTTTCGGTGTAATTAACACCAGTTGATGGATTTCTTATTATATTGTGGTGACCACTCCTCTACGCAGTCCAGATACATTTTTTGGTGCGATTCAGACCAGTTGAGGGTTTTTAAATTATATTGTGGTGACCACTCCTTTACGCAGTCCAGGTACTTTTTTTGGTGCGATTCAGACCAGTTTATGGTTTTCTTATTATATTGTGGTGACCACTCCTCTACGCAGTCCAGATACATTTTTTGGTGCAATTCAGACCAGTTGAGGGTTTTTAATTATATTGTGGTGACCACTCCTCTACGCAGTCTAGGTACATTTTTTGGTGCGATTCAGACCAGTTGATGGTTTTCTTATTATATTGTGGTGACCACTCGTCTACGCAGTCCAGGTACATTTTTTGGTGTGATTCAGACCAGTTGAGTTTTTTTAAATTATATTGTGGTGACCACTCCTCTACGCAGTCCAGGTACTTTTTTGGTGCGATTCAGACCAGTTGATGGTTTTCTTATTATATTGTGTTGACCACTCCTCTACGCAGTCCAGATACATTTTTTGGTGCGATTCAGACCAATTGAGGGTTTTTAAATTATATTGTGGTGACCACTCCTCTACGCAGTCCAGGTACATTTTTTGGTGCGATTCAGACCAGTTGAGGGTTTTTAAATTATAGTGTGGTGACCACTCCTCTACGCAGTCCAGGTACTTTTTTTGGTGCGATTCAGACCCGTGGAGGGTTTTTTAATTATATTGTGGTGACCACTCCTCTACGCAGTCCAGGTACATTTTTTGGTGCGATTCAGACCAGTTGATGGTTTTCTTATTATATTGTGGGGACCACTCCACTACGCAGTCCAGAAAGATACCTCGTTGCAACGTTTTGGACTAATAACAATATAGTGAGGTGTTCAAAATACAGTGTAAATTAGTGGAAATGATTGTTATTGAATGTTATTGAGGTTAATAATAGCGTAGGAGTGAAAATAAGCCCAAAAACTTGATTTTTGAACTTTTTATGCTTTTTTCAAAAAAAATGCGAATCCAAAACCTTAAATCCGAACCAAAACCTTTCGGCAGGTGTTTTGCGAAACAAATCCGAACCCAAAACCTCAAGAAAATCCGAATCCAAAACACAAAACATGAGACACCAAAAGTCGCCGGTGCACATCCCTACCATAAACAGTGTGGACATTCTGATACTTGTAAAACTACAAGCACCAGCATACCCATGGCAGCTAGGACATGCTGTCACTTGGAGAACCACAAGTGCCAACATGCCCTGACACCCATGGCTGGCTGGGACCTGTAGTTCCACAAAACAAAATGTTAAATAAACCACAACACCCTCTTAACAAACACATACTTTTAATAAAAATAATAAAACTCCAATAAAACCAATACACAACCTCATTCATAGCACATACATTTATTACAAATAAAAAAAATAAAAAATACTTACCAATCAGATTTCTTCTTCTTTCGTCAGCAGATTTTAATCCAAAAATAATTCTTGAAAACGATGTCCATATAAATTTGTAATAAAAGTCCCTGCTTGAAATGTCCTAAAAGCATTTGTAATTTCAAAGTCCCTGCTTGAAATGCCTTCCATTCTTCTTGGGAAAAGCCCCTGTTGTTGCTTGAAGTCTTCAGTTCTTCTTGACCAGAAGGGCCCCCTAGTTGCTTGCGGTCTTCAGCCAGAAGGGCCAATCCTTAGTTCCACAAAACAAAATGGCGTCCGTCTGTTGTTTGTTGTTTCTATATAATCGCTGTTATAACCCTACACCCACCGCCCAGTGGTGTAGGAAGAGTTCTAGTACTTTCAGCACTGGGCTGGTTGTTCCTAGAGGGGGAGCCCGCTCATTTTTTTTTGCGGAGTTACCCCACTCCCTAGGGAAACCAGCCCAGCGCTGAACAGCCTTGGGTTGTCATTATTGTCATTATGGCAGGGGGACCAGTGCCACGTATCCCCCTGCTATAGTGCCACCCACCCAGGCTGGTTTGCCTAGTGCTGGTTAAGTGAAAATCGGGGGAACCAAAATTTTTCCCTAATTTTCACGCAATCGGCAGTAGGCTGGCAGCACTAGGGTTATTAGTGGTAGGACGGGGGACCCCACTTTTTTTTACTTTTATCTATTTTTAAACAATTGACAGCTGCCGGAGCTCCGGCTGTATAGGCAGAACAGTGTAACAGTGATGTGTTTATTAAACACGCAGGAAACACAAGAGAATTTGCTAAACACGGGAGTGTTTGACACCGCAGCAAATCGCCAGAGATGACCAGCTGTTTTTAATGTCAGCGTAAAAATCGCAGTTTAATACATCTGGCACCTTGGGAACTAAAATTGCGGGTTATCACCCTGATTTGCCGCGATGTTAAAACGCTGAAAAAATCGGACCTTGATACATTTACTCCCAGATGTTCTATAATTAAGTAGTTTTATAATTAAGCAGTGCTGCTTCGTTCCCCAGCAATTAACAAGCCACACTCTTTGCTTGGAAGCTCTGTCTCTCCCTACAATCAATGTCACATCATTGTTGATCTTTATGCTGCTTATATTACTGCACAATTTATATGTGGTGAACATTGTACATCCTTGAAGACAAATCATTTTCTCCAATTGGGAAAGCTAATTTGGTTTGTGAGTTGAGTGATCTTTGGCTGGAGTTTGACAACCATTCTGTTTATAAATTGCTTTCCATTGCCCGGGAAGGGACGGCCAGGAGACATACTTCTGGCCCTATCATTACGAGTCTGGAGTACTGTAGTTGAGAATTTACGTTTTGCAAAATATAGATTTGGATCTAAACTTTATACATTTTTTTCACATGCTGCTTTTAAAACATAAAACACTTAATGACCATGGTACCAGAGACAAATAACATTCCTTATGTTTTTATAGACCTGCCTCCTTCTTGCATTTAAGGTCAAATACAGTAAAAGAGAATGAGAATGATTCATGTATATTCAACAGTACCTCACCTTAAATGAAAACTGAAGGTTTATTATTCTATTATTTGCAATCTTGCATGTGGTAATATGTAAGTGCTGATGTAATCATTGATGTTGCAGGGAATGGAATGTCATTAAACAGTGATGTAAAAGGGGTTGAGAATGTTCTATGTTATGGCATTTATCATTTGAATTTATTAATGATGTCATCAGAAAATCCTTGGTGGGGAGGCCAGTTAAGGTTAAACACAACCATGAGCTCCCAATGTCCTTTTTGTCTTGTTTTTTGACCCTGTAGACAGGCCCTTGATTGTGCTTTTAACTATTATTTTTAAAATAATACTGGAATTATCAACTTGAATTATTGCATAACAATTAAAACAGAAACATACAGGGTAGACAAAATAAATGCAGACATGAAAACAAAGGATGACGAGTGCCTTGTTTTTGTAGAGCTTACATTCGAATTGCAAAAGGCACAGCTGAAACAAGAGGAGCAAATGTGGCTTAGTGTGGAGATTGGAACAGTTGTGAAATCTTTAAATGGCAATGTAAGTTAAGGTATTTTATATATATTGTAAGGCCTTAATATAATGTAAGGCCTTTTAATGCTCACCAATTTTGGGATTAACTTTGGCTTAGTCTCTAATAACTTTTATACCTCTTACCCATAGGTCCTCTAGTCCAGTGTTTATTACTTATGGTTACCTGTCAAAATTATTAGTGGTTACATTGAGGAATTCTATAGAAAATTATATCACAGCATAATATATTACATAGTTCTATAGAAAAGTTGAGATAAAACTAAGACAGCCTGACTATAGTATGTAAACTGAATTATAATGATGCCCTGAGAAAATGAATTACATAGCATAAAACATTTTCATTAAAAGAATAATAATTGGAAACCAATTGATGACTGGCAGCCAAGCCAGCAGGAATGTCATCCTGCTTCAAGAAAGTCACATTCTATGTAATTTGCTTGTGTCACCATCCCTTCAATGTACAGCGCTACATTATATTAGTGCTTTATAATAAAAAGATAATAATAATAATACAGTAAAAGGGGGCCTCGCTTTGGAACCAACTGGCAGCATTTTTCATCAACTCCCACTGTGATCGCTAAGAATAATGGGGTACACCACCCATTAATACTTCATTAAATAAAACATTGACAGTGGTACTTTTAAACCATCCCACAACCTGGAGACCACTTGTTATATCATCTGACTAAGTTGACCGTTCATTTCACTGCCTACCACATGGATCACAACTTTCAGTAAATAGACACCTTGCAAATAAGCTTAGAGGTAGAGATTTAATCCAGCAACCTACAGCTCCTTTTTTATATTTCCTGAAACCCAAAAGGTTGATATTACAACAAGCAGCTCCACAATAAAATAGCTACCCCCTCTGAAGTATAGCTACCAACTCAGCTTAACATTTGCATCAGCCAATCACAAAGTGCGTCACCAGACCCAAAATTTATTATGAGCTTGGGTTCACCCAGACAATCCCTACCAGCTCCCAGGATCATGGCCTCCTGTATTCTACTCCACTTTCAAGTTGATCTATGGCCATCTCACCCACCACTATCTCCACCACCACCTGAAGAGGCCTAGAGGTGATCCACCTGACGTCCTCACATCTTTACGGGTGCAAAGCAACTTTGGACTCAGCAAACCATCACAATTTAAAAACTGAGAACTACCGCTCCATCTGGGTATAAAGTAGCACACTGTTCCCACATATGTCATTTGAGGCCTATACCACAACAATAAACACATGTACCTAAGGACTCAAAGTAAGAAATCTACATTTAATTAATATTCTGAATTTGTTTCATTATACCACTGCAATCACCAAAAATATTCTCTATTTATAGACCAGTCCTGGCTGTGTGGCCCAGGTCTACCCCAGCAATTGCTCTGACATACCTATAAGCAGCCTTGATCAGTGAGTTAAGACATTCTGGGCATTGTATATACCTCATCAGCTGTTCTACTTTTAAATTGTATATATATATATATATATATATATATATATTGGTGGCTTCTTCACCCCTCTGCTTGCACCAATGACAAAATAAAACAGTTATACTGGGAAGTGGTAAATGATAGCCCTCCGTGGAAACATGGTAACAATGCAAATATAATCTCCCGGAAGATATTTCTCCTCATGGATCACTAATGACTTGTATTTTTATTATAACCAGGTTTATTATTACTTATTGATAATGTTAGAATACTTTTGGGTAATAATGGATATATGTCTCCTAATAATTTTGATTTGCTTTTTATAACTATAGAGGTCACCATCAGAGCTGGATTAAGGCTTTGGGGGGCCCGGGGCACTTAAGACAGGGGGGCCCCTAAGATCTCAAATTAAGAGCATAGTGTCTTCATTGGGTATAAGGCTGTAAGCATTGACATATCCTGCATTACAACACCTATAGCCAGCAGTACAACATTTACAGATCTCACCAGAGGGCTCGCCTAGGTTGTCTGCACAAGAAAGTCATTACTTACACAAACTAAAATACTTTACATTAAAACAATCATCAAAACCCCACATTAAAATGGGCATTGACACCATACATTAAAACCAGCAATGATACCACTGATAACGCACATTAAAACTAGCAATGATACTGCACAATAATACTAGCAATGATACTGCACATTAAAAATGCCATTGATAACACACGCTATCTATCTATTTATATAGTGCCACTAATTCCGCAGCGATGTACAGAGAATCCCCATTGGAGCTTACAGTCTAAATTCCCTAACACACACACACACAGACAGACACACAAACAGAGAGACTAGGGTCAATTTAATAGCAGCCAATTAACCTACCAGAATGTTATTGGTGTGTGGGAGGAAACCCACGCAAACACGGGGAGAACATACAAACTCCGCACAGATAAGGCTTTGATAGGGAATCTAAATCATGACCCCAGTGCTGTGAGACAGAAGTGCTAACCACTAAGCCACCATGCTGCCCATAAAACCAAGATGTTTTTTTGTTCCCATTTACATAAGGCAGTGTAAATAAATCCTTCACTGCTATGGAGAGTAGCACTGAATAAAAAAGGAAAAGATGAAACTCTGCATACGCCACCATCTTTAAAAATATCACGAAAAACCCTGCTTCTTATTCCTGTCAAATATATATATATTTGTGCACTGTTGTAACAATAATATCAAAACTAGGCTCTCTGAATTCTAAGTGATATTAAAGGTTCGATGGAACTGACTATTCTCACTGACAAGGCAGGAATGGTTAGGTAAGCAAATGACAACAGACAAATCCTTGTTCCACCTAAGGCCTGTTAACCAATGGTGTAAAAAAAATGCAGGTTTAAAACGCATATAAACGATATGCATCATCATTCAGTTCACATTTTGCATATTAAGGGTTTTCTGGATATCTACTTATATATGATTTATTTGTTTTTCCACAGTTTAAATATGTGCCCAGCAGGGCCGGACTGGGAGTAAAAATCAGCCCTGGCATTTCAAGCATACAGGCCCATCTCTGTTGATGAGCAGGACAAAATCGTGTGCCACTGGGCAGCAAATCCTGACTAAGCGGGACAGTCACCCACCAAATTCAGGACAGTTGGCAGACTGTCATCGTCTCTCCTACCTGTCTTGTCATTGTCCGCACTTGTGGCTGCTGGTGTCTTTAGATCAGTTGCTGCTTGTCTGGATCCTGGAATGTTGGAGGCCCTATTAGGAAAAAAAAAATGGGTACATGAAATTTAGAAAACTCCAACCAGCACCGGTGTTAAATCAATATAGCACCCACGTTTTAAATTTAGGCCTCACTCCAGCCCCAACATTAAAATAATAGTATTCACATTTGATAAATACATCTATTTCCCTCCAACTAGCCCTGACATTAAATAGTATATACATTTAATAAATATACCTATTTCCCTACAACCAGCCCCAAACATTAAATTAATAGTATTCCCATTTAATAAGTTAACCTATTTCCCTCCCTCCAAACAACCCCAGCAAGAAATTAAATAGCATTTATGTTAAATAAAAATAACCATTTCCCACAACCATCTCAGGCATTAAATAATTCATAATCACATTCAATAAATATACCTCATTTTCCCCAAACAGCCCCACATTCACTTAATAGTACACATTACAGTCATATACTGTCGTCCCCCCACACATTACAGTCATATACTGTCCCCCACACACATTACACAGTCGTATACTGTCCCCCCACACACATTACAGTCATATACTGTCCCCCCACACACATTACAGTCATATACTGTCCCCCACACACATTACAATCATATACTGTCCCCCACACACATTACAGTCATATACTGTGTCCCCCCCCCCACACATTGGCCATTTTTATTGTCCCCCTCCTACAGTCATTGCCCCTGCATACATTGTCACTCACCCTCCTTTCCCATGCATACATTGTCACCCACTCCCCCCCCCTTCCCCCTGCAGACATTTTCCTCCCCCTGCAGACATCACTTCTCCCGTGCAGTAATTTTTAGTTATTGCCACCCCAGCCCCCCTCCGCAGTACCTGTCACTATCCCCTGGACGGATTAGGAAAAAAAACAGCGCACCAACTTACCGAAGGCTCATGGGCGGCTGCGTCGGCGCGATGTGACGTCATCGCGTGGCCGCGCGGAAGTTTAAAAAAAAAAAAAAAGAGAGAAACTATGATGACTCACCTGCTTACTTTCTTGGTGCTTAGGAGGAGCTGCTGCACATGCGCAGCAGCTCAATTTCGGACATTTTTGACAGTACAGCAGCTGCGGTGCTGCTGTACTACTGGCAAATGTTTAGAGATCATCCAAGGGCTCGCATTTGTCAGGGGGCCCCCGCAGTTGTATTTCACAGCAACTGGCAGGTGAGGTGATGCGGGGGGCCCTCGGAGAGAGGGGGGCCCGGGGCACGTGCCCCCTGTGCCCCCCCCCTTAATCCGGCTATGGTCACCATAACTAATTTAAATATCTGTGTTATTAAATAAGATAAATATATCTGGATTGCACAATTTTAACACAAGATGCATGATTATTACGTACTTTTATTTTAATTAAGGCAATTTTAATGGAAACATACTGTCAAGATGTTAAATGTATATTAACCGTTATGGAGAAACCACTTATATTGCAAGTGCTATGAAATAATATCACTATGGTTATGTCTACTCTGATTAAATTAATGTGAAGATTTATGTAAGTTAATACGGATTCTATTACTTGAGAACTTTTATATCCTGAACACTAAAACACAAGATGGTGTTATATTTTCCTTTTGAGAGGCTATGTTTACATTCAAATAGTAGATTGTGTTATTTTAGAGGAGCAATAAAATGCATGCATTATACATCAAGCTAAGATAATAAAACTGTATTGATTACGAGTTTTTATGACTCTTTTCAGATGGCATTTCTTAACAAATTGACTTTTAATTGAAAATCGATTTGTTATTAGGTCCTTGCTAATTATAATATATATGCAAACTCTAATGATAGTATCATTATTCACTAAATTAGAAGTTATAATCCTATATAAAAATATGAATGAGCTTTATCAGATATTAAGCATAGCTTTCTGAATGTCACTCCCACCCTCCTATAGCTTCACTAATTAAGAATATGGTATTTAAGACGTTTATCTGATATAATATTATGCTGTATTGTCACACTGCAATACAATACAGATTAATAAAATATATTATGAAATATTTTATGTCATTTTATTTGTTTTATCGCTAGATGGAATAGTTTTGGGTAAATGCGTATGAATAAATTCCATTATATGCTGATTGGTTCAAAGTGCTTTACATAGGTTGATATAAAGGTAGTGAGGAAACACATCAAGCATTGCTCGGATCATAAGCGGCTGTTTTTGTGTTTGGACTACAATAGATGCTTTTATTTTTTGTATGCACACTATTACTTTTCAGTTTTACTCTACAGTGTAAACCAACTCATTTCCATTGTTTGGAAAAAAATATATTCATAATTTGTGAACTTCAAATTTCGGATTGACACAAATTGCAAAGGAACTAAGCTGATATCTGTCCTCAATATTTAATATTTGGGACTGACTGTGTTCCTAATGAGTGAGTTTTAGGTGGCTGAAAACATCTGGGGGTAAATGTATTAACCTCCGGATTGTTTCCCTTTACAAGGCAGCGCCACTTTAAATTTAAGCGCTGAAGACGGCGAACTCGCGGGAGTTCAACAATCCGGAGGTTAATACATTTACCCCCTGGTTTATCTAAATATTTCGACATATATGTCCTTCCTAGCTTTATCATGGATGTCATGAATATATGTATGTTATTGGTGAAGCATATTTGTGCCCATAATAAGTGTGATTTATGTTTAAATACTCTAAATACTATTATATAAGTAACATTGCTTTTATAAATGAGTTTATCCAGCTAATGTTTTTAAAATAATTACCCTATAGTTTTTATTTCTTTATTTATAATTTGTAAATAATTAATTATTTTCTAATAAGTTTTAAGTTTCCTATTGATTTATCCACATGTTTAACATATTTAAATTTTATTGAGTTTTATGTTATTACTCCATTTCCAATTAGCTGCAGATTTCTTTAGAGCTGCTGACTTTCATGTTTTGCTGTTTATATTTGAGAGTTTGAAGCTATTCTTCTTTTTACAGCAGCTACTGTTTCTGTTGCTCCTAGGTATAGAACCTTCTTCAATAATTTGCTTATTTCTGTTTCAATCATAGAAACTCTTCAATGTGATACTGAAACAGGACTCCCAAACTGTATTCAAGCTCTCCACCATTGTGCCCCCACATAAACCAAGCTACACAATATGCTTTTAACATTACCACACCATCAAGGAAGAATTTATAATAAAAATCAGACCCATGGATGGTTTAGAATTCAATATCCAGATCTATCAGGATTTATCATGGCATACTCTCCAGCAATATAAACTCTTAGAGCAGCTCACAGACAAGCTCCAAAACAATTGCATTAAACATGGATGGTGGTTCCTGCTCAGACTCCAGGTCCTCCATAGTAGGAAACAAGCAACTCTCCAAGATTCATCTTCGACAAATTCCATGGCATACTGAACCATCAATAGATCACCCTACCCCACTGGCAGTTATCCATTACTTTGCTAGATCTATCAAAGCATTGTGAGAAGTGGCAGACAGTCTGATGAAGTATAAGATGCCTCAAACACACTGTGGAATCTGGAGAGATTAACAATACTTAATCTGAGTTCCAGTCTGCAAGCGCATTACTTTTTTGTTTAGTATAAGGCTATACTTTACCTAGACTAACTGAGAGTTACATCTCTCCATTGTTCTTTAGCAAATACTTAATGTTTCACATGGCTATTATATTATACTACTTTATATTATAATACACAATGCTATACTACATGATTTAACACTATTTTATACTGCGCTATATTGTATTACTCTTCATCTGTTTAGGCATATTATGATTGCCAATCTTTCATTTTCTTTTCAGCCTAGCATTGAAGTTACTGTCGATACCTGTAAAGTTGCTACTGAGTATTAAAGTGTACTTTGTCTATTTTATTTGTATTATTGGTTTATAACACCACAATATTATGTAGCACTGTACAGAATATATAACAATTTACATCAGTCCCTGCCGCATTGGAGCTTATAGTCAAATTCTCCTAACACACACACATAGACACAAGTCCATTTTTGTCACCAGCCAATTAACCTAGAAGCACATTTTTGACTGTGGGATGAAACCAGAGCACCTGGAGGAAACCCATGGAGAACATACAAACTCCACACAGATAGGGCCCCTGTCAGAATCTAATCCATAGCCCGAGTGCTGTGAGGCTGCAATAGTAATCATTGTGGCACCGTGCTTAAGTTGAAAGTGTTTTTGGAGGTTCACTATTAAGGTAAAGATTTTCCCAAAATGTCTTGTCATTTCTCACCCATGCTATTTCTTGTTGTTGTTACAGTGTTTATCCTTGTCTTCTCCTTTCCATTCTTACAATCCCTTCTCCTCCCTCACCCAACACCTCCAATCAGGTATCAATACCATTTCAGTATAGCTCTTACTCTTCTTTAGAGCATACACACCCTGTCTAAACACTCCCTCCTATGGATTCGAACAATGATGAATTGATGTTTATTTCCATCAAAACTAAAGGGCAGACAATCCCTGAACAAGGGTTCCAAATCCTACAAGTACTGCATTCTCATATAATAGATGTGGCCTTCATACAGAAGGCTGACTTCGAACAAAACTCAGCCCCCACATTCCTTAACCACCAGTCCCCTAATATATTTTTAGTGATAATCCTGATGAGAAAATCAAACAATACTATCCTTTAGACGATTACCATTGGCCACTCTAATTAACTACGATATTTACTTCAAACTCTGCAAACTCTGATTTATTTTCAACCCAGATTCTTTATAGAACTTTAGAAGTATGTCAGAGACTTTTGTGTAGGCGGGAAAAACTGCATTTTAGACATGATATCCTACACAGGCATAAACACTTTGGTGGCCTTCAGCAGCCATTATTTGTGAGTTACTACCATTATGCTGTACTTAATAGAGTGATGAAGTGGACCCAATCAAGAGCAGCAAAGAAATGGATTGGAGTTGAGGAATCTTTCTTTCTAAACCGTCTCTGTTCATCTATTCCCCACACTTCCCTGTTATACTTAACATTCCTTAGCTTATGACTCACAATCTCTCTATGTATTAGAGGACAAGGGCTTTCGCTTTTACTGCTGAATATTGCCTCTTTATTATTATGAATTTCATGTTGACTGTGATAAGAAGAATTGTGATCAACTACCAGTGTACATGATATATATAAATGTAGTGGCAAAGTGACTGACTTACCATGTGTGTTTAGCTGAAAATCTTCCCTCACAGCTAGCAGGCCCCATGCATGATATGCTGTAATGTTGTGATGAGGCCTTGCAAATAGGCCGAACATCTGTTCTATTTGCCTTTATCTAGTGTTGGTGGGTGGTGTCAGACTCAGGGGAGGAAGACATGGGTTTGCCACCTGTCAATCAGACTAGACATAGGGGAGAAGGCAAAGATTTAAAAGTCTTGTGATTCCTGTGGGTGGGATGATGGATGTGGGACAAGCTGGTCGATCCAATACACAGTTGGTCTACATTAGAGTAATAAAATAATAAAATACTTTTTAATATATATGGAGTATTAAACACAAGCATCAATTAAAGAGTTAGACTTATTATCTGATTTTAGTGAAGAATACTAAAGTATTAACTTGCCTTTCTAGACCTGAATAACTTAAATCTCTGCTAAAACTAGGAAAATAAGCTATCATTATTCCAGATAGTGGACAGAAGCTATCATGTAACTCAGAGACCCAAAAAATGAAGCCAATGCAGAAACTCCTTCCCATTTGTTTCATCAAATGAGACTTCCTCAAGGAGATGTTCCACATCAAGATAGATATTCACACTTTAAATTATGGTCTAGAACTGAAAGTCCACTCCGGCTTCACTGGATCTGCATATGCTCAGAAGAGTAGAGCAGGAGTCTCACCAGCAAATGGAGGAACCTCTCTCCTTGGCAGTTGATTGAGGTAGTTCCAACATTGGATACATTACTGCACATACCTCACTAGTTAAAGGTATAAAGGAAAGCTCTAAAGCAATTTATAGAGTAGAGATATCTTCTGGTATGTATATAAGAATTTATATAATACCCACAGGGTATTATCTGCCCCCCTTCTACTCTGAATTTCTTCATTGATTGAACATCTGAAAAATAACAGGTCTACATAGAAGACAGCCACCTTGTTGAAAAGGGAGTAAACTCATTTGTTAAGCTGTGTTAAAAACTATTTCATCTTAATTAGTACTTTTAATTATAGCTGTATAGTTCTGTCAAAAAAGGACTAAACTAAGGCTGTGAAATTATTGTTTTTTGGTATAATTATCATATTTTATCTATAATTTAATCTATATACAGTCCTTGCACTGTCGGGCACCTCAATGTACCTGAATGGGGGTGTGAGGTATGGTATACCTCACAGTTAGGGAGACTTACTCTTCTGATTTCCTGTCTTGTTTTACAGATTCAATGAGGCCAATTCAATATACTCTTAATAAAAACACCTACCAGGAACAGTGAATATGCAGATTTTAGACTTATCTCGTGATTCTATGCCTATAGTTCTAATGGACTACTGTCCCATTTCTTTTAGTGGTCTCAATTCCATCATTTCCTGTGTCAATTGAGTTCAGAACAAGACTGTTGGGGGTATATTTACTAAACTGTGGGTTTGAAAAAGTGGAAATGATTCCTATAGCAACCAATCAGATTCTAGTTATCATTCGCTTAGTACGTTCTGCAAAATGAGAGCTAGCAACTGATTGGTTGCTATAGGCAGCATCTCCACTTAATCAAATCTGCAGTTTAGTAAATATACTCCTCAGTACTCTTTGGATGAGTATGCTTTAGCCCAGTGGATCTCAAACTTTCTCAGTTCAAGGCACCCCTTGAATCTCAATAATTTTTTCAAGTCACCCCAAGCCAAAATAATTAGCAAGTAGTCCCCCACCTTGGTTACCACCGGCCCTGGCCGCGGCACCCCTGTGAGATTGCTGTGGCACCACAGGGAGCCATGGCACACAGTTTGGGAACCAGTACTTTAGCCCTTTCTTATACCTTTCCAACCTTGGGAAACTCATACAAGGCCCTTGGCAGCTTATTCTCTGACTGTGACAGATTCACCTCTAGGAATGGCAATTGCTGTAATTTCAATAATTGGCAATCCCCTCTGGTAGTCTATCAACTAGCTCTATCAATCTTGAAGCTCGTCCTGATAGTTTGGCAGCTTTGTGACTAAACTGGTAGCCTTGTCTGTAATATTGGTAGATCTCTCTTAAAAGTGCATCTTGTTCTCTGAGACTTGTAGCTCTGTCTAAGGCATGTGTAGCCCTTCTCATTACCTACAGTCTCTATATGTTGTATACCCTCTCTGTTCCTCTGCATGTCTTTATGGCAATTATACACAAGTGCTCTCTCTTGCAGTGTGTTTCTTCCCCCCTATCAAGCTCAGCAGCTGTAAAGGTATTCATTTCTGTCACTCTGTGTCCTCAGGTTATGGTGTATGACCCTGCAATGACCACACCTACCTCATCTGTACCACATTCCCATGTTTCTGCATATTTTTCAAAAAACGTGAAGTGGGAAGTCACCTTATAATGCACAAAGGTAGAAGCAATGCAGGGCCAAATTTGTAAGGAGCACTGCTTAGTAATTTTTTATATTTTAGACATGATTACAGAAAATCCTTTTTTTCCTGAAAACCTGAACTTCAAAGTATTCTAGATAATAGATCCAGTACCTGTATATCTATGTGTCATAGTTTATTTCTCACAAACATAATATAGAATACTATAAAAATCAGTGACGGAATTACCATAGGTGCAGGGGGTACAATGCCAGTGTTCCCTCTCTAAGGTCCTCATGGGAGACCCTCTGGAGCCCCCATATCACCCCCAGAGGCTACAACTGCCATTTTTAGAGAAGAGCACTGTTTCTAGTAGTTTACAGTTGCTACCAAACATTTCTATGGGGCCTGGTGAAGCAGAGTTCAGACCCTGATAACAATCCAAGAAAACAAATTAGTGAAGGTTATGTAACACCTGGAGACAAGTCTAAAGTCTAACTGAGCTGCTCCTTCCCCTTAGCAGAGCTTCACGATGAAGCAATTTTTTCTGGGGTCCATGTCTTCTGAAAAATGATTCCAAACTTATTTGACTGATGTTTAAGTGTTTAAGTGTTGACCAGCCGAATATGCCTGACAGATGGGGGTTTGAACCCATGGACCAATAACAAGTCGCATGATCTGTGTGCTCAAATCCCTATAGGTTTCATGCACCATTGGAGCCCCAACTCCTGCTTGTAGTTCCCAAGGCTCCACAAAGGAAAAATAGCAACTCAGTTAAAACATTCAACTAGGAGTGCTTCTTTAACGCAATACTCCCAGTTAGCCTTGGAAGTGCTGCATGCGTAACAGTCTATCCACTGAAAATGGGTTGGAGCATGAGGACCAATAGAAATCTGCAAACTTTCTTTTATCTTATGGCCACACCGTCTAGGTATTCAGCTGGGGCTGTGGGACAATTGCTTAGACAGAAATATAGTGACATTGGAGTCTGCTTAGAGGACCTACTGCTCTCTTACAACTTATAGGTGACACCCTGCTCAAAGTACATTGCTCTGTGCATTTTGGTTCTAAAAATAGTATGCATTTTTAATTATGGCAATTGAACCTGTAGTGCACAATAAAACATTGTAAAACTTTTATATTCAGGTTACGTGCAATGTGTGCTTTTGTTTTTGATAATACTTTCCTGTAACAGTATTTAAAATTGAATTAAACATTAATATTTATACATTCAAATTACCCAGGTTTGCATGAAAATGTTAAAATGAAATAAATCATCAAGGTATAAATAAATTAAAACAAGTGTGGTCTGGGAGATGAAAAGGAAATGTTCAGTTTAAAGGAATGTTTTATATTGTCAGTAGAGTGGGAATGACATTGCCTTTGGTTACTTAAATCCCAATCTTCCATTATTTTCATTTTTCAATAAAATTTAAATTAAATACAGTGATTTTCTAGAACTACTTCAACATGCTAATGTAGGATGAAAGGTTTTACTCACATGAGCAGAAGTGAATTCTGACACTCTTAGTATTTTCACAGAAATCATGCTTCTGTTCTTTTTTTTTAATACATTTCAATCTCCAGTGCAAACATCCCTATTCACAAAGAATGTTATGGAATTTTTTTTTCTCTCACATTTCCTCTTAAGAGACATACTCAGAAATCTAGGCATAATATGAACATTTTACATTTTATTGGGGCCTAGTAACTGTATATATATATCTATCCATCCGTACTATTAAAGTAATTCTATCGTTTTCAAATAAGCATTGCCCAAGCGATTGTGTTGTGTTTCCAAGGCACAAAGTAATTTATTTTAGCAGATGCAAAGTTTAACAATTCAATACATGATTATAATACAGTACAATATAGCCGATACATGATACCTATTAAAGATGTTACCATAAAGCAGGAAAGTATGAAAACACCAAATACATTACATTTTCCTTATAGAGCTTCACCGAGGTCCATGAAACACAGCCATGCTCACATGTAGCCACGTTCAGAGAGAGAGATAAAGAAAAAGCTTTGGCTGATAAAAAAGCTTGATAGTATCCAGTTTCAGTATAGAAATAACTACTGAGGATGTCATGGCATGTTTCCATTGGTTCAGGGTTCAGCACAGTCTAATGTAATGCAGGTCTTAGGTCAGTTCAAAGGATTTCTCTGGGAAGAGGGGATCACCTTCCCCCAACAGCTGAAAACATGTGCTTCTCAAGGAAACTGACCCAAACCAGTTCTAAACAAAAAGAAGAAGAAAAAGAGTAAATAGAGGCACTCCGATCCCTAAGAGATTATTATTAATTAAAACTAAATTTTATTAAATTCTTATTAAAACATCAAGTAAAGCAGCGAAATATTGTTAAAAGTGTAAGTTGTATATGTGGTGTATTTAAAACACAAACACCCGACAGTGGCAGATGTTGGATATCACAAAGGCCAATTCAATTACATTAAATATATCTAGAACCATGTCATACTTCAATTAGAGCTTCCGCAATCAATTCCTGACATAGTATCCAACCTCATATGGGTCCATCTATGGCCTATTGAGAAATAATCTGTAGCCTATAGGTCAATTTCTATATAGTCCAGCTATGAAAAAAGGGGGAAATAAAATATTGCCCCTAAAATCCAATAGTTATCTGTGTGTGACCATATAATTCAAAAGAAGTGGGAATATAAGGAATTAAAGAGAGAATTTCTGCCACCATATTATATCAAATATCCTAGGTAGCACTTGTGAGCATTGTCTATAGATGTATGTATAAAACATTTATTATAATAGCTCTTTCCTTATTAGATTATTCCTTAAATCTACAATGTAGTGTGCCAAGCTAAACAGCGAGAAACACACATGGCTTGCAACCACTCAGGGGGTAGATAAATCGTGCATATGCACGTATATATTACAAGAAGATACTACAGGGTAATCAGACACCTGTTATATGTATCCCCACTCTAACACCTAAACGAGTGGTGCACTAGCGTGGACCCCACTTCCGTCACACTAACATAGCTTATAGTATAGATCACTGCATCCTAGTTATACGCATATAACTAGGATGCAGTGATCTATACTATAAGCTATGTTAGTGTGATGGAAGTGGGGTCCACGCTAGTGCACCACTCGTTTAGGTGTTAGAGTGGGGATACATATAACAGGTGTCTGATTACCCTGTAGTATCTTCTTGTAATATATACGTGCATATGCACGATTTATCTACCCCCTGAGTGGTTGCAAGCCATGTGTGTTTCTCGCTGTTTAGCTTGGCACACTACATTGTAGATTTAAGGAATAATCTAATAAGGAAAGAGCTATTATAATAAATGTTTTATACATACATCTATAGACAATGCTCACAAGTGCTACCTAGGATATTTGATATAATATGGTGGCAGAAATTCTCTCTTTAATTCCTTATATTCCCACTTCTTTTGAATTATATGGGCACACACAGATAACTATTGGATTTTAGGGGCAATATTTTATTTCCCCCTTTTTTCCTAACTGGACTATATAGAAATTGACCTATAGGCTACAGATTATTTCTCAATAGGACATAGATAGACCCATATGAGGTTGGATACTATGTCAGGAATTGATTGCGGAAGCTCTAATTGAAGTATGACATGGTTCTAGATATATTTAATGTAATTGAATTGGCCTTTGTGATATCCAACATCTGCCACTGTCGGGTGTTTGTGTTTTAAATACACCACATATACAACTTACACTTTTAACAATATTTCGCTGCTTTACTTGATGTTTTAATAAGAATTTAATAAAATTTAGTTTTAATTAATAATAATCTCTTAGGGATCGGAGTGCCTCCATTTACTCTTTTTCTTCTTCTTTTTGACTATGACCTAGTAAACATTAGAGTGCACCCCATCTTTTCCGTGAGGTTGCATTTAGTACCCACTATAGATGATTGGTCCTAATTTTGAGTGCGACCATACTTTTTGTTTTGTATGACCAGTTCCAAACAACTTAAAACACAATGACATTTTGATCATTCAATCTTTTATCTTCCATAACTATTGATTGCAGGAAGCGATCGCAAAGCCGAAATTGTAGGATGAGAGATGGTAATGCGCAGATCAAAATGACACTAAACATGATACATTTGCTAAATCCTGAGCCTTAGATACTTTTAAAGTGCTTTTAGCATTATTATATTTAACTGTAAACTCTATTACATTTGATTATAAACAACTGTGTGTTGGAACTATTTTAAGGTGAACTATTTACAGGTGAATGTGTAAGTGTATGTGTGCGTTATTTATCGTGCGATTGCGTCATAACAATATTAATCTATATAGTTTATTTCATCCAATTATTCAACTTTGACAGTACTTCTATTTTATTTGTTTTCGTTTTTCCTGACCTGTCCCATTTTGTCACTAATAATCTCTAAAAGAAAATGATCACAATTTTTTTTTAAAAAAAATCACAAAATAACACATTTTTCAATTTGGTCATCATTTAATATGTAAATGAAAAATAAAACATTGCACTATATAGTGTAAAAATACATTTATTTTAAATGTCTACACTCAGGGATAGTAAGTAATAAAATTCAACCAAAAGATTTGGAGAGGGAAATATATTGGGTGTATTAGGAAGGTGTAAAGTACGTAGACTGATGATTACTCCAGTACATCAGCTACACTGTGTTCCATGGCATTCTCAGATAACATGCTGCAGGCTTTCTCACATTTTATATCTTTTATATTGCCAGCTTCTAAGTTTGTTTGATCGACTGTTGTTGTTTGCTGATTGCTCATGTATTATACTGTTGCTACTTATTCAATTTTGTCTTTGAAATAAAAAGTAGTATAAAAAGAAAATCCTTGCAGAGTACCTGACTAAGTAATTGAAAATATCTGATTTAATCAAGACTACAAAACGCATATGTTTGCCGTATTAGAGTTTTCTATTGTAATATTAAATGTTAGCTAAAAAGAAACAAGATTTTTTTTTGTGGTATCCAATCTTCTGTTAGTTTTTCCATTTTCTAATAGTTTCCCTTCTGCAATTTTTAATTTTACAAATAATTTAGACACCTGAAGCATTCAGACAAATGCATTTGGTTACTGGCATAAAAAAAAACATTCATGGCAAAATTATAATCAGTTATAGTAATCGTCAGTTCACAAATGAGCCGATTCAAATAGCCATGAGGTTTCGCAGTAACCTTTGAGTGATGGTATAGGTAATGATCTTGGCTCATTTTTGCTCGCTCCTCATAGAGGGGTGAGCAAAAATTAGCAAAGTTTTCATTACCATAATTGCTGGTAATATACACAGAAATATAGCCTCAAAGGGCCTGATTCAATAAGGCAGCAAAGGGCACATAAATTGGGCATACACATGTCTGTATTCAAAAAGGAGCTGATGTAAAGATACATCTGCTGTTGAATATGGGTCTAGGTATGCTCTGGTCTAATAGACAATACACTGCAAAATACTTCCAATACATATGTAGAATATAAACCCACCCCCCCCCCCCAAAAAAAAATCTATGCAATTAATGTCACCTGTTAATAATATAGTCATTAATGACCGGACATTTAGAAAAAAACTTATCGATAAAATACATTTTTTTTATGGTGTTATTAATGTCTTCTGTACATTAAAATAATTTTCACAGTTGCTCCAGATATCAAACACATGTTCTAGCTTGTATATACGACCGTCATCACTAATAATTGGCACTTACACCAGACCTGTAGCGGGTGCAATGATATGACAGAACCACACAAGATACTCAAAGCTTGAATCAGACGCTGCTGCACTCAAGTTTGGCGTGCCCTTACTGTACATTGACTATGTGCAGACCCCTCCCTGTGCCTCCCCTTAAATTGTAGGCTGTAGTACGGGTCCTTTTCCCTCGAAGATGAATTGGACCTTTCTACGTTCACTTGCGTATGGTCCTGTTCTGGACATTTTTACTCAAAACACGGCACATATCAGCATTTACGTTCCTTAATGAATTAGGCCCAAAATGATTAATCCGATTGTATGAGCATTTACCATTTGTCATAAAGGGTCCCTAAATTTGCTAATTATTCTGTAATTAAATTTTGCATAATTCTAAAATACATAATGCTCCAACATCGTGATAGTACAAGACATTTAAAATTGCATCTACATGAACAGACTAGGGGCTTTCTAAGTTTTGAATACAAAATGAATATTCTACAACAAAAAAGAATATTGCATTGTTTACACCTTTACACAAAATAGGCTGCATATAATCTATCTTATAAACTTATTTTCAAATTGTAATAGTCATCAGTGATATCTCTTTAATCAATACAAAAATGTATAATGCACATGCTGTGAGGATTTAAAGCCTCAGACCTACTAGATCTATGCTGCTGTCCTTGAAAATTATTCTGATATGAAAATGCTGAAAGACATGTAATCTGTTGGTGTACTCTCAATGGGCTAATTAAATGTAAGATATTCCTTCAGTTTATCACAAAAATATTGCTTCATATGGAAAAAAGAGATACATAGATACATTTTTGATGTAGACCATAACATTATATGTTAAAAAAAAATATTTAAGATTTTATTCAATAATCTTACCCACCCAAGTGAAAAAACCCTGTCTTTTGGGGAACCACAGAGATTCCTAATTATTTATATTATTAATTATTAATATTAAAGTTAGTCTAAGAGTAACGCTATTCACTAAGATTTGTTTTACTTTATAAATATCGATATATCTAATATATATATAATATTGCAACAGGACCCGCCGCAAGTACAATCTAGAAGGCTTTATCCTAATTGTAATTGTAACCCTAACCCTAACCCTAATCCTAAACCTTAAAGTAGATTATACACGCCCTTGGTCCTGTCATTGCCGCATTAAATACAAAAATCACATGATGCTAAGTGGCGTAAATTACAACTGCCAGCATTTAGGGCACTCGGAATATATAGCAGGCGTGTCGGTAATTTATTGTGTCTTTTTAATGGTAGGTCTGCATTTCCATGTTATAGGCATTGTTGTAATTGGAATTGTTTTGTCAGGATACAATGTGTTGTGATTATAAGTATCAGTAACATGACTACCAACGATCGAAAATGAGGGTCCATAACTTCAAACTGTAGTTTATTGAGTAACAGAACTGTTATGCTCAGGAGTTAATAGTGAACTACTCTGAACACATACTGTGTAGGACTGCTAAGTGCAAATAAGAGTACTTCATCACTAATACAGAAGTGTTAGGCTATTGACAGTGAGTATACCATTAGAAAAGTACCTAATGTCATAGTTTAAATTGTTGTGATCATCTAAGAAAGCAATGTATTTTTGATTGTTTATATAGAATATTGTATTGATGGCTGTTAAATTATTTTATTTTGTAATTTGAGAATATTGCATCTTTTTATAGTGACTTAAGTAAGGTATTAGAGAATTGTCTTCACTGCCGGATTGTGTTTAATTGTTGTTAGATCCTACCCCCAAATCCTTTCCCAATAAAAACCCTATCCTGCCATGGCAACACTTCGTTTCACTTCCTTGGGGTCTCTGCTCGGCTGGGTGCTTCATTTATGCCTCAGGGTATGCGTACTCCAGAGACACCGCCAGCTACCCTTGGAATTGTGCACCCCCTAGCTCCACCCAGGTCCGCAACACCACATATATATATATTTATATATATATATATTTTACTGCTCTGTTTGCCTCCATTTGCTGGAACTACTGATGAGATCATTTTGGCTGTGTTTTGTCTGTGAACATTACCAGTATTCTCAGTGCAGTCCATGCAGTCATAAGGTAAATCTTCTATACATGGAGTAATGTTGCAGCAAAGTTATGTTGTTTAATATATAAAGTCTATGTTGTTTAATATATACAGATCCTGTAAGCAAAGGCATGATACAGACAATATGTACTGTGTGATTTAGTACATGACACACTTACCGCCTAATAGCGAAATGTTTTCACTTTGGGTCTCAGATAATCTTTGCAATATGCTTGTTTTGCTCATTATGAAGAAACCATGGATACTCCCTGGTTTAATGTTCGCATTGTCGCTATCAATAAATATTGTCCAATGCAATTAATGTGGTTCCAAAGCACAAAAGAGATTTAATAGCAAGATTTAGCAGATCACAATAATAATACAAAGTACAACCAATACATACGCTGTGCAGCTCTGGATCCAAAAAAGCCCATCAATCCTGATGTCTATTGGCAAAAAGTGAGGCTGTTCCTAAATCAGAGGCTGCTTTTATGTTGTTAAGTTTAGAAAAACCACTGATGATGTCACAAAATATACACAGATAACATTAAGAGAGGTCTTCATTGGTACAGGGTTAACGATGTTCCAGTAGACTGCTGGTCATAGTTCAGTTCACTTGATCTTCTCCCAAAGGAGGGGCTGCTCACTCCAATAGTTGCCTACATGTCATCCTGCCGAAGAACCGGTTTAAACTGACCCATAAGAAGAGTGCTTTTGAGTATTTATCTCATATTGCTCATAACTTGCTACCGCTAGATGCGATCGCTACTCTGTTGAAACCGGGTTAATGCTGGTGAAATATGCTTTAATATGAGACCAAACTCTTTACATTTTAGTGTACCTGAACCATAAATACCTTTACTATAATATTATCTGCATAAATAACCTTTAAATAATGTATTAATTGATCGAGTGTGAATTGGAACTTTAGGAAGTGTGTACTATTTACAAGTGAAAATGTGAATGCAAGTGTGTGTGTTATTAATCCGTGCAATTTCATTACACATGTCATACTGATTGCAATCACACGGTAAACCAATATTAATTAATTTAGTCGACTTCATCTAATTATTTGACTTCCACACTGGATAATCGACAACCAGGCTACAGATGAGGAGAGATGCATCACATATAGCCTGTACATCGGTGGAATGATAAAGTTTGTGGTTGCTAAAGATTCATTTCGTACTGGTGATACTAAGACTAAGGGCTAAATTTATTGGGAATAGTGTTTGGCGGCGATTCAGAACCGACGTGCTTCGCCGTATTTTTGATGTCCACACCGCCGCATTTACTATTGGGCGGCTTAATGGCTCAATTTGAAACTGCAGGAGATGGAATGTAAGGCTGAAAGCCGGCGCCAGCTTTGCTTGAAAACTTGGCGGTTTCAGTTTAAAACGCAGCGATTTCTGATCCTGGTGGGATTTTTAAATAGCCAGCTTGTTCCTGGCTTTTTCCTATTGGCTCTTTTCTCTGTCAGGAGATTTGACATCACCATCGCTATACAATCCAGTGCACTTCCTCATCTTCTTTGATAGGGTTTTGAGGAGGAAATAGAGAGGAGCTTGGAGGTAGCTGTTTTGCGACTGATGTAGTTTTGAGGGTTCTTGTGCTGAGATTTCTGCTTGGAGTGTTAGTCCTGTGATTTTTTTTTTCTGTGTTGTTGTTTTATTTTCTGACTTAATTTCTGTCTTGTGTTTTTTGTAATTGTCTGGTCCTTAGTCTGTATTTCTTGTGTCTGAGTGTGTTGTGCGTGAATGATAAGTATAGTTAGCCCTTTGTGTTTGTCAGTACTTTGGTGTTATTTGTTTCTTGTTAAGTGTTTGGGAATATATCAAGAGATAAGAGAGGGGCAGAGGGTGAGGAGAGGGAGATGGAGCTGGAGGGGACAGAGGAAGGTGAGGAAGGGTTAGAGGATACAAGAGAGGAGAGGAAGACAAAGTCAGGACGTAATATAAGATTTTCACACAATGAAAATTGTGTTTTGGTGCACAATATTGTTCCCTGCTATGAGATCATTTTAGGAAACCTTGCAGCCCATAATCCGCTAAGGTGGCGACCCCAATTATGGTCCAACATATGTGAGGCCGGGAATGCGGTGGGACCTTTAAAGACCTCAGTGGATCACTGACGCAAACGATTTTCTGTTATTAAGAGGCGGCTTAAGGAGAAAATGGGTGAGGAGAGGAAGGCAGCAAGAGGCACAGGTGGTGGCCCACCACTTTTTGTGGAGTTTACAAGCTATGAGGAGGAACTGCGGCAGACACTGCCCCCCGAAATTGTGGAAGGTGTGAATGTTCAGGACACGGATGCACCCTCTTTCGGACAAGCAAGTTTTTCTAGAAGTCTTTAGCAATGAAACAGCCAAGTTAAAAAATAGTTTTTTTTATTTTAAATGCACATTAGCAAAGTACACTGTATACATGATTAAATTATTGTCACTGCTAATACAGTTTTTGAAATTTTTAACACATTCAGATTTGCCTGTAAGAGAGTCCACTCCGAATCCAAAATCTACTCCTCCACCTTCTCTCAGGGATTCTGCCCCTGAAGAGCAAGCTGGTGAGTGTAGCCTGTTTGGAGAATTAAGATTGTTTTTAGTCATTTTTTATTTTTAAATGTTTGTGCAAATGTAAAATAGGTTGGTAGATATAACTTTGCTGATCAAAGCTGGATGTACTAAACAGAGGCTCACAGAAAGGTGTAATAGTCAACCCCACTTCACCCTCTTGCAACATTTTGTTGACTGTACCGTAATTTTTGGAGTAAAAATGTATTTGATTTTTCCCTGTCCTCCCCCTTACAAATAGGATAAATGAGATTTCAATAAACGGAAAGATGACTATCATCCTTAAGCAGGTCCTATATGACAACTAGTCAGGAAGATAGAGATTGGTAAAGATTCTGTACTTTAAAAAAAATTACGTTTTGGAGTCCTGTGTCAAAATTTTTATTTTCAAACATTTGAGTTCCTGTTTACTTACCTTGATTATTTCTCAACAGAAACATCCTCATATCAGGCAGGTCATCCTCAACCATCACAGATGTCACCTCCTGATTACACAGAGTAAGACACATTAATCACCTTAGAAGTGGTTGATGCCCCTGTGTCTAGGCACCAGGAAAAAAGCAACTGCCCCTGCGGATCAGACACAACTGCAGCAAACTACATGGGATACAGGGTGAGAAATGGCCCAATCAATTGCCAACAGTTCATGAACACCCAAACAAGACATATGTTGCATATTGTTGGACATTTGAGGCGTACCTACCGCACTAACACCCACACTCCAGTAGCTTTAAATCGAATTGCTGCAGCTATAGAGCAATCTAATGTAACCATGATTCAAATGACTGGTGCTGTGGAGGCCTTGCACACAACAGTAAGAGAGGTCAATGCCAACGTGAACCGAATGCAGCCCAAATTCACCAGGACATAACGGCAAGGTTACCTTTGCCAATATCATTGGGAGAAACCAGTTAGGCTAGTACGCCTGGGCTCTCCATGCAAAGTACTCCACCAAGAAGAGGTGCTCGTACCAGGGGTGGCCGAGGAAGAGGAGAGAGTGTCTCCAGAAGCTCTGATGTACTTGCCAAAAGGCATAGGCAGCCTAATGTATGTGGGTTAAAAAAAACTCTGCAATGTGCATTATTTGCTGGTATGTGAAATGTTGGAATATTTGCAGCCTCAAGTACTTAAGTTAGGTGTACCCTGTGCACATCACAAATGGAGTGTGTACATTGTGGTGCATGTTTATGCAATATTCATTTATACTTTAGGTTTTGTATCACAATAAATGTTGTTACATTTAAACGCAAACAGTCTTCCTTTCCTGGCAGTGAAACACTAGTATACTTTGTTCAAGAAACATTGCAAAATTACTACTTACACATTGACAGTTGTCTGTCACTTACCACTGAATATTCAAGGTTGCACATGAGGAGGACACACTACGCTCTGGTCCCCAAAATCAAAAAAACATAGTAAAATAAGAAAAAAAAACAAAACAAATTGAAAATAAACTAACATTAAAAAAAAACCAAAACAAAACAAAACATATTTTAAAGTTCAATGGGACTTTCTCTTATGTTCAGAATGGCAAAATAGCAGAAAGAGTATGCTGTTTGCTTAATCTCGCCATTTACAACCACCTCTTTTATTTTGGCTGTTTGAATGGCGGTTTCACAAACCCCTGCTTAGTAAATCCGGCTATTTGTATGATTCGCACTCTTAAAAACGTCACAGCGTGTAGAAAAGTGGTGGTTTGCAAAAAACACAAATCCAGACGTTTTGACGGCCATTTACCATTTAGTAAATCTGGCGGCTTTAAAACCGCTGGAAAAGACGCCTAAAACCGGTGGTTTAACAAAACCGTCCGTTAGTAAATCTAGCCCTAAATGTGTAGCATCACTGCAGCCAATGACATGTGGAAAATGAGCTATGTTATAAAATTGTTCTTTTATCCACAAAAGAGAATCCTCATCCAATAGCAATTTAATAAATTGTCTGTTGCATGACAGGAGTACCATGTGACTTGCTTTAGTAGACGACTAAGCATTCTGTGATATACGTACAGCCACAGCTAATGTAGTTCAGATGTCTATCATAGGCTCAAGGTCACTGCATGATGGACAGAATTTCCAGTTTCAATTAAACTGAGGATCGACTGTGCAATCATGATATTTAGATAAAAGCCAATTTCACAATGATGTACACAAAACATTGAAGATGCATCTCAGATTGCAACCAGGGCACTTACTCTCAAGTACACTGGAGATATTTCAGAGTACTCTTATAGAGACTGGCTTTTATACTGATAACCAGTGTTTCTCGCTGCTTATTTGTTTATTTGCATCTCATGTTTTTTTATTGAAAAAATTATTTTTTGATATGTTATTATATTTGAAATAATTTCTTTTAGCTGTTGCATGCTACTTCAATGTTGAGTGCTCATGTTAATTTTATATTGAAATTGCAATGCCAATGGTGTTTTCTGCAATTGTAATTGTATTATTTAATATGCTGAACTTGTTCTTTGAATCCCCTATTTAGGTTATAAATGTAAATATGCTTTTGTCAAAAATGTCATTTGGCAATGGACAAATTTAAATATGTTTCACATAATGAAGATTTTCAAATACTTTTTACAATGATGTTGTTTATACAATGTCAATTTTAAATAGTATGATCAGATCAACAGTGTACAATTAATCAATATTTGGTGGAGATTTTTCTTTGTGTTTGGAGGGGGAAGGTTAAGGGATTAAAATGCATTCTTAACTGAGGCCTCAAAAGGTGTTTTATTAGAAGTTGTGGGTAGAAAGAAGTATTTTATTAATATTCTGGGGCCAGACTTATGTAGACTTGTTTAAAAATTGTATGAATTTTAACTTCTCCTGTAACAATTTTTGTATACTAGTTCTGGTAAGATTTAAAAAAAAAAAAGAGATTTTAAAAAAGGGTACAAAATCTCCATAACAGATGATTTGTGTTCACCTGTAAAAAGGAGCCAGTGCTGCTAAGAATCTCTGCAACGTGCTAGGCTCTCAAGCTACAGTCAAGATATTTCTAATCAGAAAAACCATCAGATTACAGTGATTCGCAGCACTCCAGGCCAGAAATATGAGGATGCTCCCTGTATCTCAACCTGTGCCTACTGTTGGCAAGTAAAGTCACATTTTAAAATGAATATATATGAAAGTGAATGTATAGATATAGCTTTTGCTTTAAATTGACAGTTAACAAAATCAATGTCATTAATTTTAATGACATGCCATGTGTCACATTTAAGTTTTAAATGTGCTACATCTGTATTAGTGAGATAAATGTTATACTGGTATGGAATCTATTTTCTGGAAACACATATATAGAAAAGTACAACCAAAAGATGATGATGATGAAGTAAATAATTGCTGCTGCTTGGTAAAAATGTCATACACACGGCAGACATGGTCACCAAGTCCATATAATTTAAGCGGAGGGAAATAAAATTGGATAACTTTTAAATGTAGTTTAGGAAATTTAGAAATTGTTCTCCAAATTACTGACACCCTCCCCATCCTGTGAATAATAAGTCCCAAGCTTTCAGAATAATAGATCCCATACCTCTTCCTTAAGTAAATGAAGTGTTTCACTAATAATTAAATATGACAAGCATGATATCTGTTCTAGCCTTCAGAAAAGGCAGCCATTATTTAGGATGGTAGTGCTTTTCAATTGCACATCATTCTAAAACATGGGAAAACCAGAGATTATGTGAGTGGAAGGCTACTTTACTAAGGACCAAAAATATTTCAGTTTAGGCTGCAGATTGGCGAATGTAAAGAAGCAAGACCAATGTTGTCACAGAAAGTATAACTGACATGCTGTACTATAGATTTTAACCTTTTTGTCCTGTAGGAGATCCAATTCAACACAGTACCAGCAGATTTCCTTGATGATATATGTTCCTTCATTACATATTTATACAAAGTGCAAAATGCAACTTTTACTTCAGAATTTCAGTTGTTATACCGCTTCTGTCTGTATGCAGGTATATCACAATGAACACACAAAATGTAAGTATTTCACATTTTTTGGAGTTTTATTTCTAAAGTTGGTATAACAAGAAACATTCTACACATTCAAATTTGAATTAATGGGTGGTAAAAAATGTCATTAGCGTAGTGACTGGAGTCAGTGATGGGCCCTCAGGTGCCAGTATAATGGGTAAGCTATCTGATAGTCGAGGGGTACTGCAGCCACCCTCAAGTTGGCAGAACTGGATTAGGCAGATGTCTCAGTGGACACCTTTCATGGGCCCCTTGCTTGCATATGGTCCCCCAGTGCTCAGGATCCTCTTTTGTTCACCGTCCTGAAGGTCTATGTAACACACTAGGCACCGTGATTTGCATACATGTGATAATGCGTAGCTGCTTGTCCTGAGATCCCCCTAGTTGTCATATAAACTTGTTATGCCTCTGTTTCATAGCAGTGGTTAATAGGTTTATTTTTTAAGTTTATAGTTTATTAGTAGGTAATTTTCTTGCACTGTTGACTGGGTGGATTGTTTAGGGGTAATATCTAAGTTTTGTATGGAATGCTAATGCAATTCTGCATTATATCATTTTTTCTATAATTAGAAATTTACTACAGCAGAGATGATGGTGTTTTTATAACAAAGATAAATGCTCTCCCAGAAACTTCTGCTATCTATGTAATTTTTCAAAACATTCTTAGATGTCATTTGTGTGCTGCATCAGTGTGCTAGTTGGTTGATTTTTTTCCATATCCCTTCTGTCCATCTCAACCCTTGCCTTTCTGGCACCCTTCTTTGCATAAGATGTGTTTAAAAAATGCAGCGTGTTGAATATCAGAGTGCCCAGTGGGGAAAGGGAACTGTGTAATAGGCAGAAGAATACATCAGAAATATATCCAGATTTTTGGCTTGTAGTTAGAGCATTAGATGTGACCTGCATAAGAAAACACTAAGAAGAATGGAGCTGGGAACAGACAAAAATAAAAAAGTCAGTCATATGTTTTTATTGTCCAGGTTTGCTACTTTCATAGTGACATATATGTGTGCTTATATTCAGGATTAATGTTTTAGCATGTATTCGTGCAGACCTCTGTTAAATATTGAAGAGATTGTGGATTGGTAGCGGTGGTATTCACAGCTTGTCTGGATGCTGCCCCTGGTGGAGAAAAGTATGACAGTGCATGATTATCATTATAGTTTTCCTCATCAGCAGCAACAATTTCTGTTTCTGATACTAGTGCTAGATTTGGTACATTTTGGGGAATGATCTCAGATGCTGACCTGGACTTCTGCTCATTTCAGGTTCTCAAATTTTGTACTTTGCCCTTAAGACTATTGTGATGTGTATGCAGGTTCATATGCAGTACTGATGTGCTGACGTCACTATCCTTTTTCCCTTGTTAATAATCGGCCCATACGTCAGGCCAAGGAATAATTTTGTACCCCAGGCTTACAAACATGAATCACAAATGAGGTTCTCATGAAACTGGAATCTCTACAGACACTCCCACTTACACCAGCAAGCACTGTGCTTCTGCTCATGGAGGGGAAAAAGCTTTAAGCAACATTATCAGAAATGCTGGACTGGGTACAGGAACTGTCTGGCAGGTTCCCTAAGTCCAAGGGAGCCCACTATGACAGATGCCCCTGAGCCCAGCGAAACCCCGACAGTGTGAGGGAGGCAATTGATTTTGAGAAGGACAGACAAACTCAGACATGTTCGCTTGTGCTCTAAGGATTGATAAAGTTCAGGGCTTTATTCATTCCCAGGGTTCAGGTCTAACATTACCAGTTCAGCGTTGTTTTTTCCTCCACCCTTGATAGTCTGTGCTGGCTATAAAGTGATAAATATGAAAGAAAATCAAATTAGTTTTGTAGCAAAAGGTAAATTTAAAAACACTTTATTTATATTTAGTTATTTTTTTAATATACAGTATTTCTTTATTATGCAAGTGACATTTCCCCTGTAAAACTGTTTTGATTACAGTGTATGAATAATACAGGTATGAATATCAAAAAGTTAAACCGAGCGAAACAATATGTATTTTTTTCTCAATTAGTGCACTTCTATTTCATAGCAGTTAGTATGTATATGCTCTTGTCAGTCATGTTAATAAGCATGACCTAAATACCTTCAGCATAGAGAAAACATCACTAAGGAATCATTACTGAAGTAACCTTCACGGAGTCCAACTGCTTGTGATTTAACTTACATATTTAGCTATATAAAAACCGTAAAACAAAAGTTTCCCGTCTGTATTCCATGCCATCCATTCTCTGCTTAAATGAATTCACATTTATGAGAGCACGTAGATGAAACATTCAAAATGCTACATTGTATATAGACAAATAGTTTTCATAAAAATATATTTCATCCTAAATTTCCACCTTAACAAACAACCCTTTGAACAATGAACTTCCATCATACTAAAGGAGAAACATAAGTAGAGTAATTAAAGTAACAGAAAATATAATTCCTTCACTAGAATGAAATATACTATTGACTCTTATATTGCTGTTCTTTAACATTAAAAGAGGTTGGCAGCTGTCAGCTTCAGGTACCAGGGGTGTTCCAGGTATTGCTAGACATGGGAGCCATGCTTCATAGCAATACATAACTCTACCTTTGATATTTATTTAAGATACTCTGATTGTCTCAACTCAAGACATGAAAAACTTTTCCTTAACCCTGACTAGTATGTCGCAATTGTTTTATCTAAGATAGAACTTTAGTCACATATAAACATCTCATTCAACCCAACTAGCAGAATGGCAGGGTCTAAAATTCTAAGTTTATGTTCTCCTGAAGTAGGAGAACAGGACCATTACAGGCATGGATATCCTTTTGCCCCAAACAACCTCTCATGCTCGAATCTCCCACCAACAAAAGGCACAAATGCTGATTGGTCAAGTGGAGAGAAGTTAGCGAAAGAGGCTGCTAACTCCTCTCAGGTCTGTTCTCAGCTTCCCGCATTGTTGGCCCTTCTGCACTGACAGCATGGTGACATCATCAGTGATGCTGCAGCGACAAGGAGGTGGCGTTATACTTCATAGTTCTAATTCCAGGGGTGGTGAGATTGGAGCAAATAGCGGGCGGCCGTGGTGCCCCTCGGCGGCACCACCCTCGTTACAGCCCTGTATTGGTATAGAAATTGTAATTAATTGCACACCTAAATTAGATTAAATACATTTTCTATACCAATATCCTTATATTAATTCTTCCAAGTCTTGACTAAAATGGTCTTAGTTTCTATCCATAACACCCTTTCTCAGTATTTTCTGCTCCCACAATAGTTACTGATTTTTGGGGGGCCCATACTTTAAATAGAAAATTGAAACCTCTTCATACCCAGTAGATATTGCTTTTGGGTGACAAATTAGTTTTTAAAAAACATATAGTCAAAAGTAATTTACACGAGGCCATTCAGGGATGACAGCCTGGCACCAATTTACAATAAAAGTCTGAAAGACAAATCAAAGTCAGATTTATACATATTTATAAAGTGACATACCCGATAATACAAACATCACGCGTGGTTTACTTAAAATTCATTATGCACTGGAATATTTAAATTTAAGAATGTGGAAGCATGTTAACATTAAATAAACTGTTAAAAGACCCTCTCAGCACTGACCAGACCACGCCCCCCTCTCTATCTTTGTCAAGTTATTTAATTTAGAGATGTTCACTGACCCTGTGTTCTGGTTTTGGTTTTGGATCTGGATTAACTTCGTGTTTTGGTTTTGGCTTTGGCAAAACTTTATTGCGTGTGTTGGTTTTAGTTTTGGTTTTGGATCTCTATTTATTTTTTATTTATTTTTTTTTAAATCCCTATTTTTTTTTTTGCTAAAATCACATAATTTTGCTCTTTTTTTCCTACTGTATTATTAACCTCAACAACAGTAATTTCAAGTAATTTGCAGTCAATTTTGACCATCTCACAGGTCACAATATTATTTTCATGCACTTTCGGACAAAGACTGCAGCGACCTGGCTGGATGGTAAGCGATAGAGCAATGGCACAAACACATGGCAGTTCATAGCATATCTAGAAAACATTGCCACACAGCAATGGCAGAAAAGAAAAGTGGTGCAAGATGGAATCGTCCTTGGGCCCTCCCAAACACCCTTATGTAAGATATTGAAAATGATATGTACAGTTTAACAAATCAAGCACTCAAGAGAAAAGCAGTGCCACTTTTGTGGCTGAAGTGCTTGGTTCGTGCTGCATCTTTAATCTCCTTCTCCTCTGTGGATACCTCCCTGTCATCCCTGAAGAACTGCCAAACTTATGTAGACACAAGAATGGATATTACAACTGGAGTGGTAATAGATCTGTCACAGACAGACTGTGACACGGAACACTTGAGCAGCATAGAATCTCTCATGCTGGAATACGCTGCATTGAACATAGATTTAAACCAATATATAGACGCAGTTGAGGAGGCCATATTTAAGGTAAAATATGACTCACTGGACGAAATCTTGAATTTAAGAGAACTTGTACAAGAGAGATACACTGTGCTTCAGAAGAATATTACAGTGGAGGCCCTGAGGCAGGAATATACTTTTTAAAGTTTAAAGAACAGCTAAGAGACCTGAGAAAACAAATGGGTGTGTCAATGGCCCCTGCAGACTAAACTTTAGAAGATGATGAAGAGGAGATCAACGTCACCCTGAGCACATGGCCAATACAGTGAAACTGAGAATGAATCATGAAATTAGTTATGGTTCATTTGATCACTCCACCCGTTCCTTGGATAACTGTGTTAATTCTACATCTAATACATGGACAGAGTGAAGCGGGCGGTCATGTACAAGGAGCCCCTCAAAGGAGGGAAAGGGATCCCGGATATCCCCACCATGCTGCGAGCTTTCTTTGTCTGCAACTGCATCCACAGAACTCTTATTGAAAAGAACATTTGCTCTGCTAGAAAATCCATATCTCGCTTTTTCCTCCTGTCTCTTTGAAGGACCCTTGGTTGGGACAAGTTGTACAGCTCCTTCCCTTACAACGGGACTACACCTTGATTTTACCTGGATGTTGCACAATTTGTGAGGGAGCACCATCTGGAGGGACTTAAACCAGACTTGTGTAAGCTCATCAGAGCTAAAGACATTATGGAGTCTGTTCCAGGGCTCCCTGCTACAACAGCAAAACACGTGTGGGAGAATGTGGCCTCTAAGAGGCTGACTAATAGACACAAAGACATTGCATGACTAGCTATCCAGGGGGTCTACCTCTCAGGACATTCATGCACTCCCGGTACCTGCGCCGATATGTCCACTGCTCCCTCCTGCCAGAAGGGAAACAGCATGTATGTTTTGGGACTGCCACACTGTCCAGGCACTGTTGGATGCCTTGGATCATGAACTTAAGGACAGAAATTGCCTTTAATACCATTCTGTATTTTATGGATTATTTCCTGGGACCCACACCATTGGGGAAATCCAGGAAGCCTGGCGCCTTATGAACTGCTTTAAGGACGCTATTTGGCTTGTCAGGAATCACCTCATCTTGAAAAGGGAGAAGATGATCATCCAGGACTGTCGCAGGCTGATCCACAGCCTGCTAAGAGACTATAACACCATTGACAGTCCAGAGGAAGAGGAAGAAGATTAATTTTCTGTCTCCCTCTTCTCCTATGTGTCTGTTTATTCAATAAAACCTTGGGCTTGTGTTTCCCCCTCCCTTACTCCCTCCAACTCATTCCCCATCACTGTTTGAAGTATTGTTGAATGTCTTGCCTTAAGTTATATACACTTCCCTATATTTGTGTCTGTCTCAATAAAGCTTTGGTCTTCTGTGTACTGCTGTGAATCCATTTTGATAACTCAGTACAATGTGACTGCAGATTTAGACCAAGACTGCCAGCCTTATTATTTGTATTTCAGCAATGACAATTAGCAATGCAGCTCTCCTGTTTGTGCGTTACCTATATATCACAGTACAATGTGACTGCAGATATAGAAGACCAAGCCTGCCAGACTTATTATTTCTATTTCAGCAATGACAATTAGCAATGGAGCAATGGAGCTCTCCTTTTGTGTGTTACCTATATAACACAATAGAATGTGACTGCAGATTTAGACAAAGATGCCAGCCCTAATATTTGTATTTCAGCAATGACAATTAGCAATGGAGCAATGGAGCTCTCCTCTTTGTGTGTTACCTATATAACACAGTACAATTTGACGGCAGATTTGGAAGACCAAGCCTGCCAGTCCTATTATTTCTATTCCAGCAATGGCAATTAGCAATTGAGCTCTCCTCTTTGTGTGTTACCTATATAACACAGTACAATGTGACTGCATATTTAGAAGACAAAGCCTGCCAAACCTATTATTTCCATTTCAGCAATAACAATTAGCAATGGAGCTCTCCTGAATGTCATTGGAGACTTTGAAGAACACTGCTACCCCTCTCCTTCTTTTCTACCTAGAGACTGCAAAGAACTTTGTTATCCCTTCTGTATCCTTTTGTGAAATAGTGCTGGATCAAGGGTAGAATCAAAGGGTTGGAAAAGTGATCAGTCCCATGATTTAATACTTTGTAGAGCCACCTTTTGCTGTAGTTATTGCCATCAGTCTGTTTTGATATATCTCTACCACTTAGAATGGCTTAGATTGGGAATATTTGCCCATTCTTCCTTGCAGAATAGTTCAAGTTCAGTCAGATTTCATGGTGAATGGCTATAGACTGTTTTCTTTAAGTTCATCCACCAAGATTTTCTATTAGATTCAAGTCAATTCACTGCCAGTCAAGGACATTCACCTTTCTATCCTTCAGCCAAAAAGTTCTATCTTGGTCTCTTCTAACGATACAGCCTTGTGCCACATGGTATCAGAATATTCCTAGTGTTATTTTGCAAAGCGCAAACTGAACTCAGTGTGGCACTTTGGCAAACTTCTTTCATGCCACCTTGCATGCCACCTTGCAGGGCAGCTTTGTGTAAAGCTTGTGAGATAGTTGTCACATGTACAGACCGACCAATCTCAGCAATAAAGACTTGTAAGTCCTTCAAAGTGGCCATTGGCCCCTTGGTAGTTTCCCTGATCAATATCATCCTCGCTCTGTCATTGAGTTTAGAGGGACTGAGTAATGCAGGCACGGTGTTGGTGGTGCCATACGCTTTCCACTTCTTAATAATGCTTTGACCTGTACTTCTCCTAACTTGTGCCTTTCCACAACTTTATCCTGAAGACCTTTTGAAAGCACCTTTCCAACCATGGTGAATCCTTTGCCCTACCATGCGCTACTAGTAGTGGAATCCCCAAGGAACAGCCAGCTTTATTCTGAAGTAATCAAAAGTACTACAATTGATGTCAGGTGATGGCCAAGTAGCCTGATGTGTGATCTAGAAGGTTATTGTTGTACTTGAGCAAGTTTATAATGGTTAATCTAAGAGTGTGATCACTTATGCAATCAGGTATTTGAGAAATGAAATCCTATTATTGTTAAGAATTTTTGTAAATGTTATTTTCACTTTGATGTTAAAGGGTTATAATGTGTAAATACAGGTGGAAAAATTTGATTAAATTTATTTTAATTTCCATGGTGTAATGTGCAAAATGTAATGATTTTGACAGGGTATGATGATTTTCTATAGGATCTGTATATACATATATGTTTTTAAATATACACTGTGCTCTGTATGAGGCAATCAATGGGATGGGAATAAAATAAAGGAATTTGAGACTCAACCCTAGTTTCCTGCGCAGGTAGGTATGTTCATTTTGTGTTGCTTTACAATGGAGGGCTACGTAAAGGTGCGTAAAGGTAGAGCCACACACAGTAAACACTAGTGTGTAGCATTATAAGGGAGACTGTAGGTGGTTAGAGGCGGCCTAATGCTTGTTAAGTGCTAGGCATGCCCACTCCATGCTTCTCCATGGGTATTCACTTACCCCTTGCAATCAAGCATTTTGAAACCCCTCGGCAGAAAGCCTGCATTTGCCCCTGCTTTATTGAATCATCAGGGTGTGAGTATCTAACAAGTGTTGGCAGCACCGAAATCAGACCCCATTCTCATAGTTCTTCTAGTTGGAGGGATGGTGTATCATACCATATTTTAAATTATCAATGAATAATACAGTATATTAACAAATGTAATATTTTTTCATTTTCAAATTAAATGTATTTCTTTGTATAAAATATGACACTTAACTTTTTGTGAGATATATGGGACATGGCTGGTTTTCAATAGAGGACTGACATTTAAGCAAACAGCTTGACCACAAGTGATATTGGTAATGACTAGTTGTGGCTGGATCACTTATAAATAACTTATTGTAGATATTTATTTTAATTAGGAGTGCAGTGCACCTCTGTATATCATTGCAAATATACTTATCTCTTTATTTTAGTATGTGTGGAAATGCATTGTCTTTTGAGACAGCATGTCATGTTTGGATTTTTCAACTGTCTAATGACAAACATTCAATAGAAAACCTCAGACGTAGTGGTGTCACTAGCAGCAATGTAAAAAGGTGTTATATAAAGGCTGTATGAAGCACCTGGATTGGTTAGAAGGAATTAGAGGGACAGGGGGCGGGATTACCTCCTGGCAGGGTATCTGTGTAAATCTGTATAAAAAGCGCACAGTTTGATCATGTATCTTTATAATACCATCTCTAACTTCTGTAAAGATTGCAAGCACCACAGACTGGCGTGTAATTATTAGGACTACTTGAGCTAATAAAACCTCACTTCTTAAAGATCCTGCTCTGACGACTACTTACCTGCTTTAATTCCTTTGACCTGCAGATTAGACCAAATCTGATCTGTTATCCAGCTGTTCTGAGGTTGAAACCCAGAGTCTAGAACCAACGCTCTGCCCGCTATCCTGCAGCTCTGGCCAGTGGGATAGGCAAGGGGGAACCATCCACAGCAACCTTGATCTGAAGGCAAGAGGTCAGGTGTACCAGCAAGGGGGTACCCTAACAGCAAGAGTTACCCAGAAGGATGGGTTCTAGGTGCCGCTAAGAAACAACAGACAGGGTGGCATAGGAGGTCAACCCTGTCACACTAGTCACAGGATAAATAGTTGTAGGAAGTATCAAGCCTAACTTTACAGTAAAAGTTCAGGATAACAGTACTCAGTGGGTTCCTAATAACTGCTCAAATAAAAAAAATACTTTGATATGCCAGGGTTATTTGAAAATTCCACAGATCCGTCAACTGTTAACATCATTTTTTTAGCTAAGATGTATCTAACCTACTTGGTGAATAACCCCATGTGTTAGAGGAGTGACTTTGGCGTAAAGCAAGATAAAAAGAAAATATAAGCAGCAAAATATGGGCAATGACCTTAAAATGTGGTGCAGAGAATCAGGAGCTAAGGGCACAAAAAGACACCTCTGACACTTTTCCACTCTGGCTGGTAGACATACTGGCAAGCAGACTGAAGACCCTGTTATGGAGTCTCCACACCACACCGATACTTCTGAGATCGCACAGAAGGAGAAAGTGCTGTCTGACTGTACACCAACTAACTCCTCTGAGGAGGATTCTGGATCCAGAGATGGAACACTTTCCGAAAATACCTAAGATAGTTACCGACTAAGCAATATATTGAAGCTGCGTTTAGCAGAATACTTACTGACATACAATCTGAGTGTCAGGATTTGAACCCAGGGCTTCTGCCTCTGTGGACTGCTGCTCTACTGACTGAGCTATTCTGGCTGCTGAACAGTTCCTTGCCTGTATTCTGTGTTCTAGACCAGTTCCAGTGATCATCTCCTGATGATCCAGCATGCCTTAGCTCCACCCCTTGACTTCCTATAAAAGCCTGGCCAGTTCCTGTCACCAGTGCCTGATTATTGTGCTCTGTGCCTGTGATCTAGCTCCTGCTGCTGTTCCTGATTACCAGCATCTACTACTTGTGTACCGACCTCGGCTTGCCCTCCACTTCGCCTCTACCTCAACCTTTGGACCTCTCCGCCTCTCTGTGTACCGAATCCGGCTAGTTTGACCTTTCTTACCATCTCACCTCCTGTTAGCCAGCCTTCTTCCCGCCACTAAGCTTCTATCCTGTCTCCGGACCGTGACACTGAGATCACAGCCAGAAGGCAAGACATGAAAAAAGTAGGAGACAGAGTGAAGTCTCTACAGGACACAAGCTCTTACAGTCTGCACAATTAGATTTGCTCAGAGATAAATGTAAATGGAAATCACATGTCATATAGATTATTGACAAACATTTTGAAGACTTGAACAACAGGGATTGTAGATCCAATACCATGGTAAAAGGGAAGCCTCAGGAGCTTTATAGAGAAGATCTACAAATGATGTTGGCAACGGATTTGAAATTATTATTGCCCATTCAGACGGCAGACCTATTGGCTTTGATAAGACTTACAGAGCACTTAGACTGGGAGGCTCCCTGAGCCTACACAGATGGCAGATCAGCTATCCTGAGAGGTTCTGCAGACACGATTTTTTAGCAAGATGGAACTCTCTTCTATAAAAATACAATTAAGATAAGATCTGCTTGCAGAAGAAGAAACTGGATGCTCACTCCAGTTCAGCAAGATTGGCAGACACAGAACACAAAAACAAAGGGGACTGAGGACACTACAACATTAAAAAAACAACCAAAACCAGGCAGAGCTGATAGCCTTTTCCACTACAGAGAGGCTGTTATGAAGCGAGATGTAGAGTGAGGAAAGCTCCTATCTAGGTTTATACTGAATATGAACAGCTTAGTGGGACTATACCTATCTTTTAAAAAATTATGAACACAACTAACCATAGATTTCAAATGAGCTATCTCCATATATGACTTTTCTTTTTTGCACACATGTGTAATTAAGGTCACTGTTTAGTGGAACCCATAACTATTTTCTATGCCATCAGCTATTGCTTTCCTGTAATATATTTTAGTGGATGTGGGAGACTGTCTTGGTAATTATAGTATAACCCTGATGTCCTAAATTCATGATAAGTGAAGTAATTTAAAGTTTGGGCTACATACACATGTAGATGTAGAAATTTTCCTTGTGTGTTTAAGGGGTCTTATGATGACAACATGATGATGGCAAATGCACCCCAGTATTCCTTCCATACTAACCCTTCCTATATGAGATCACTAAACCTAGTATTTATATAAAATCTATACGTAATGATTTTACACAGGTGTATTTCTTTCTATGCATATTATATATACTCAGGATGCCATAAGGATTCCTCTGATGAAGTTGTAATTCCCTACAATGAAATGTGTCTGGTTTATGAGACTTCACACTGGATCTTTATGATTATATGTCAACTTTTTTTCTCCTTTAAATTCGGATTATTTTGCATTTATCAACACTACACAGGTTCAAGGAGGATCCCTGCATAGAACAGAGGGAAAGTGGACATCATTGCAAGACTTTTTGCTAAAGACCATTTCCCCCGGGGAATCATGAATGATATCATCTCATTTTACTAAAAGTGTTTGTAGATTTAAACCAGAGCTTTAAGGAGAGACTGCCATTGTTGGAAAATTAGGAATGAACATCCCTATTTATCATTCTCACTAAGTACATTCTGAAAATGATTGTGATTTTAAGCTGCACTTATTGTCACTGTTAGTTGATTATCAATATGTGCAGGTCAATCTGTTGAATGTGCTGCTTTTAATATTAATTTAACAAATTAGAGATTGTTTTATGAAATAGTTATATTGTAATTAGCGATTTGCAAATTAATTAAACTCTGACTGGGCTGTTTTAAGTAATTTTATTTATTAGCACTGTATGTTTTTTCTTAGTGCTTTTTACTGTGTCTAATAAAGGTTACACAGGCTCTTCAATTAAGCTGCTGCTATCAATGTTTTTTAAATATAAGTAAGCACTGTGAAGACTGTTTCTGTTTTCTATAACAGTATTCCCTTACAGACTTTATCTAGCCTTAAAGGGAGTAAATTATTTGCCCAATGTTTTAGATAATATAATCACTGAAACTAAATCAGCATTAGGTAAACTAGTAGAGGTAATAAAGACCAGCATAACATAGAATGGTTGTAGATATTCTACTAGCTAGGACATGCGTAGTGGGTACACAAATGGGACAAGAGTGTTGAACATTCAGAGAGATATAGAAAAATATTCTACACATTCAGAAAGAGGCAGAACAATTGAGATTAACAAGTGTCAAATGGGAATTAGTTCCTTGCTTGGAGCTATTGGCACTCAAATCGCGCAGGTAATATTTACTGTAATTCCTATTTTGCTTTGAATCTAAGGAGTAACTTTATCAAACTGTGAGTTTTTAGTGGGTTTGAAATCTTTGTGAAATCTCCTCCATTAGGCAGTTAATGCATGGCAACTAAACTTAAATCATGTGGAAACAGCTGTTGATCGTGCTTGATCGGCTTGATGCATAGACCCCAGAGTGACTAAGGAATTGCTGGATAAAGAATGATCAATTGGAGAAGCAACAATCTAATATTAGAAGATTGGACATTAAGGAGTAAATTGACTATACTGCAAGTTTGAAAAAGTGATTCTAGGGCCTGATTCATTAAGGATCTTAACTTAAGAAACTTCTTCTTTAAGTCTCCTGGACAAAACCATGTTACAATGCAAGGGGTGCAAATTAGTATTCTGT